>NC_077230.1:47532541-47832541 GCF_027887165.1 Monodelphis domestica | reverse complement strand
ATACCACATACAGATGGCATTACCTATACTTAAATAACTGAAGTGAAGAAGTACAGCACAGATGATGCCAGAAGTCATGGAATGTGACAGTCTAAAGAAGCAAGCAGCAGGGTAAATAGGGTGCTGGATTCCAATTCAAAAACTGAGTTCAAATCTTCCCTGGGATATTATCCAGCAATGAGTCTTGGGCAAATCATTTGACCTTGGTATATGTCAATTGTCTCATTTGTAAAATGAAGAGGTTGGGCTTGGTGCCCACTAACATCTCTTTGACCATGACCTCCGTATAATCTTAGAAAACATCCAGTTCAACCTCAGTTTACAATTACAAAACCAAGCTATTCTTAATCATCTGCAGTACAATGGGACAAATATCATTTTCCTGAGGACAGTTATAATTGACTTATATTTGAGGTCTTTTTTTAATGCTTGCAGCTTTCTCCCCTTGGCCAGTAACTGTTTTAGTTATTAGCACTTACAAAACAATATGATAGGCCATTATTCTTCATTTCTAGAGGCATGTGATTTTCCTAATCATTACAAGTTTCCAATGCATTATGCAGAGGACAATCCTAGGAGGCTGGTTGAGTGAGATGGAAGATGAACAACACATTAATTATCCCTCAAAACTCTCTTTTCCCATCTAAGGAGGAATTTTCAAAACTGGAGGTTATGAGCTCCTAGTGGATAAAAACAATTGGCTGATAGTTTTATAGACTGCTTATTTTAATCCTAGTGCTGCTAAGAATTAAGTCTGGGACAAAATGGAGGAAAAAATGACAATTTTGGGATACTATGTGGTATCTATAGGATTTTAATGAAATATAGACAGATCAAAAGAAACAACCCTCTAATATTTTCCAAAAGTAATAAAAATCTATTACAGGGACATCATTGAAAACCAATGAAGAAAGAAACAGACTTTGACACATATGGGGGGTTGAAAGTGGGAGGGAGGAATCAAGGACTGAGTATGTATTATATTCCAGTAAATAGGACTGCTTAGATAAAATGTGCCGCCTATTTGTGGCGATTTCCTTCAATGTGGGCATGGTCAAATTTTCTTTCCCTAAAGAAGAATAGGTTCTTTTATTCTCCATTTCATTCAAGTAATAGTAAGCTCAACTTTACCTTAGTATTCTGTGATGACATGCTGAGGAAATGGCCTCAAATAATGAGCCCTGGTGGGGTCAATGAAATATTGTTCATGTTTACTCTACCACACAGACACAGACAAAAGCCCTTCCACATCAGCTGCATTCTGTTCATCTGCTGATTTCCTCCACTATAGTCCCTACCAATGGACAATAACAAGGGAAAATAACAAAGAGTCAACTAAAAAGATATGCTACAGTGATGGCCATGAATAGATGTTGTGGTGGAGTTTTTATTTAAGACATAATATGTTCATATAGTGCTGAAATTCACCCAGTACAGTTAAGAATAATTCATGAAGATGACATTTCAAATCTATTAGTATTACCGCAACGAGCTCCACCAGTCCAAGTCACAAAATAAAGAATCCAGGGAAGTCAGTGAATTGAAGGATGCATCATGCATGGCTCCCCAAGGGTAGTCTTGAAAATAGCCATTCGTCCATAGACTCAGAATCAGTCACAGATCATAATGGATGGGTAGGAAATAAGGTGAATATTGTATATCTGTTTCCTGCCTGTGAACCACCTGGTTAAAAGAGAACAATCCTAGGTCAGTAACACTGATTTTTAATAGATCTCTGAGGTAGCTCTTAGTCAAGATTTCTATATCATGTTTTTAATTTAAATTTATTTTTGTTTATTTCCTACATTAAGATAACCAGGTAATTCACTCTCTTCCTCCCTTAGCTCCATTAAAGAAGGCATAATTTGACCAAAAAAAGTGTGTGTGTGTGTGTGTGTGTGTGTATATATACCTTTTCATATATGTATGAAACTGTCTTTTCAAATAATTATTTTATTCAACTAGAAAAAAAATTTTAATCCATTTGGAAAAACAAAAGGTGAAGACTACATCATTTTTTTTTACTTTTCTCCATGATTACATGATTCTTACTGTCTCCCTTCTCTTTTCCCTCTTCCCTCTCCCCTCCCAGAGTTGATAAGCAATTCCACTGGATTATACATAGATTATCACTCAAAATCAATTTCCACATTTTTGTAATATTTTTTCTTACTTTTTAAATTTATTTTTAAAATTTTCCCAAGGTTTCATGATTCTTGTTGCTACAACACCTGGTTTGCAAACATGGATTTCTCATGAGCAACTTTTATTGGTTAAACAACATTGAAATAAGAAAAACCTTAATTTCACCTTCTTTAGTTTGTTCACAATGTTCTTCATTAAGTGTCTTCATGTCAGAGCTTCTTTCACATAAGATAGAGCAGATACATGCTATGGCAGATGATTATTTCCAAACTAGGAAGCTCTACTAGATACCACAGGAATTATTATTTTCCATACATGGAAATATAAAGATGGATGAATAGACTCTTTTGCCATATATGGAAGCAATACATATTTTAAATGCTTAGTTTAATGACTTAGTTCTCTCTATAACTTGGTCTATGCTGGATAATTCTGGTCTCTCTTATAAAGCAGCTTATTTAACTGTCTCATAATACCACTTGGACCATTTGTCCCCAAAATTTCCAATTTGGCCTAAACCAGTGATTGTGAACCTGTAGCATGGGTGCCAAAGAAGGCATGCAGAGCACTCTTTGTGAGCACATGCCTGCCCTCCTCAATAACCCCACACCCCCAGAATTCATTACTAGAAAGGCAGAGGGCCTCGGGGGTTGCTGCTCCCTTCCCCCTCTCTAACATATTTAATAACATTTTTTCACATCACCTGCCCCTCTGCTCAGCAGCCCAATGGGAGCATAGGGGGTAAGGTGGGAAGCTCACAGGCAGCAGAGCAGGAGGGGAGCAGAGAGCTTGGGCCACTCTTATCCCCTTGCTACATTTGCTGAGGATGTTCCTTACTTCACCCACCCCCGTACCCAGCAGCTCCATGGGAGTACTTTCTCTCTTCCCTGTGTGGGATAATGGATGGGGGCATGTTGGGCACTGGGTGAGAGGGAAGGAGCACAGCACGTGGTCTCTGTTGGGGGGCAGGCACAGCACTTTGTCTTGGGGGATGTTGAGGGCAAGAACTGGTACTCTATCTCTAAAAGGTTCACCATCACTGATCTAAACCATGAATATCAAGTCTTCAGTTCAATGACTACAATTGTAAAACAAAACAAAGCTCAATTAAATGCTTTAAAGATTTCCTTTATTTTTAAACTTATAATATAACCTCATTTTATTTCTCTTCCTTTGTTTCTGCTAAAGTAGAGGGGGAAGATAGGCAATGAGATATAGAGGGGAAGAGAGGGAAAGAGGATGAAGAAAGATTGAGCACCAAGCAAGGGTTTTTATAAGGATTAGGCCTACATTTTGTGTTCATTACTTTACCTAAGGCATAAATGGTGAACTACTCAATCTTTCATTTCTTATATCAATACATATGTACAAACCTAGCTCCTACCAGGCATTTGGTAGTTTAAGAGGTATGGCACTGAATAAGTAAATTAATTTGGGTAAGATTGTCATTTTTATTATATTAGTTCATCCTATCCATGAGCAATTGATGTTTTTCCAATTATTTAGATCCAGTTTTAATTGTTAGAAATATATTTTGTAGCTGTGATCATATAATTCCTGTGTTTGTCTTGGTAGATAGATTCCCAAACATTTTATATTGTCTAGAGTGACTTTAAATGGAGTTTCTCTTTCTAACTCCTGCTGCTGAGTTTTGCTAACTTTGCTAAAGTTGTTAATTATTTCCACTGGCCTTTTAGTTGATTCTCTAGATTTCTCTAAGTAGACCTTCATATCATCTTCAAAGAGTGATTGTTTACTCTTCTCATTGCCTACTTTAATCCCTTCAATTTCTTTTTCTTTTCTAATTGTTACTGTTAGCATTTCTAGTACAATATTAAATAATAGAAGTGATAATGAACATCCTTGTTTCACTCCTGATCTTATTGGGTAGGCTTCTAACTTGTCCCCATTTTAGATGATACTTGCTAATGGCTTTAGATATATACTGATTGCTATTTTGAGGAAGAGCCCTTCTATTCCTATAGTTTCTAGTGTTTCAATAGGAATAAGTGTTATATTTTGTCAAAGGCTTTTTCTGCATCTATTGAGATAATCATGTGATTGTTTTTGGTTTGCTTGTTAATATTGTCAATTATATGGGTGGTTTTTCTAATATTAAACCATCCTTGCATTCCTGGTATAAATCCCACCTGGTCATAATGGATAATCCTTGTGATCATTTGCTGAAGTCTTTTTGCTAGTATTTTATTTAAGATTTTTGCATCTATGTTCATTAAGAAGATTGGTCTGTAGTTTTCTTTCACTGTTTTTGGTCTGCCTGCCTTTAGAATCAGTACCATATTTGTGTCATAAAAAGAATTTGGCAAGACTTCTTCTTTGCTTGTTTTGTCAAATAATTTGTATAATACTGGGATTAGTTGTTCTTTAAATGTTTGCTAGAATTCACTTGTGAATCCATCTGGCCCTGGGGATTTTTTCTTAGGAAGTTGATGGGTTGTTCAATTTCTTTTTCTGAGATGCAATTGTTTAGTTTTCTATTTCTTCTTCTGTTAACCTAGGCAATTTATATTTTTTGTAAATATTCACCCATTTCACCTAGATTGTCATATTTACTGCCATATAATTGGGCAAAATAGTTCTTAATAATTGCCTTAATTTCCTCTTCATTAGAGTTATGAAAAAATTTCCTCTTCATTAGAGATAGGAAAAAAGTTTTAATGTGAAATAAATATGAATTGTTTTTTATTTAAAACTTTTGAAAATAACAATACTGAACATATACAACAAAAGACAAGGTATTTTCTAACCTCTAGCACAAGTCATTGATGGAGTCAGTCAAGAGAGAGTGCTTTGGTTGTCTATGCTTTCTTACTGAACATCGAACAGATAGGCAGCTGGCACTTGTCCTTTCCTTTTCAAGCTCAAGGGTAAATAATTTTTATATCAGGTCTGTCTTTATTATGAACCCTACTACATTGTCACCAAAGTACAGGGCTACCCTATCCCTTGAGGTTTCAACACTTGGGGCTTGCTTTTCTTCTTGGCTAAGTATGTCCTCTGGGGCATTTTTGAGGGCAGTTTTGTCAGCATTGACAGTTCTGGTTTGTAGTCCCTCTCTTCAATCAGTATCTTCAGGGTTTCAGGAAACTCCCTGACTGCCTCTTGATCAGTTGACACTGCCAATCCCATTACTTTTACATTGTGTAAGCTAAACCTTTTTTTTTTTTAATTTTCAAACTAGCTTTTGCTGACCTGGAAACCCACAGGGACAGATCCCTCACTTCATTTTCCTTTAGGGAATCATATAAGGACCTAGTCTTTTAGGGAATGATGCCAGTCTACCAGAATGTCTTTTGTATATCAATCCTGCACCCAAAAGAATGTTGCAAGTATTGGTGTAGCTGCAGCAATGGTTTCCCAGCTTTCCTTCTCTTTTTTCTTGATAAGACTTATGGTCAACTCATTAACACCATAATGGAAGCCACATGCAGCAGTCTATTTTCCTGAACAAAACATATCTAACAATTCTGATTTTTCTTTCAAGTTCAATACTTTCCTCTGTTTCTTGGGAGTACTTTCTGAACCACTAAGAACACTAAGCCTGTGTCCCATGATTTTAACAGAATTTATAGAACCACAGTTCTTTTACTAAAAATTTAATTTTAAAAGAAAAAAATGGTTTAGCTGTTCATTGATGCTATTAATTATGTATATAATACCAGTAATATTAAATATAACAGTACCTACATTTTATGCATTTGTGAGTTACTAAACTTTTAATGCTATTTCAACATATCTAGCCTTTGTTTGTTGTCTGCTGGCTTTCATATTCTTTTTGCAAACTTTAACTTTTTACTTATTTTAACCTTAAAAAAGAAATTGTATATATTTATGGTATTAAAAGATAAAATATATTGATAATATACAATATACATATATTCTATGTATTTTTGATTTTTTTTAACTTTTTATATGTCACCTACTGGCATTTCTGGCTTCTGCAAAACTCCCAGAAAATTTCCATTTCATTTTGCATGCCAACCCAGAATATAGCAAAACTCCAATGGGGAAAAGCACAAGGCAGAAGGGATATCTGTAGTGAATTTCATGGACTTTTTTATCCTGCCTCAGAATAAGTGCCCTGATAGATACATGGCCTTTGTTGACTCATAAATATTGTTTTTTAAATGGGCAATTCTGAAGGCACTATTTATCTAGAGGATCTCTATAACTAGAGTGTCTATATAACAAAAAGTTTGGCACCTAGAATAAAGAATCTCTTTCTGAAGATAAAACACTGTTTATGCCAAGCTTTAGTGTAATGGTATTAGAACTTTTTCCTTTCAAAAAGAGTCATAGCAATGAGACCTAGGGCTTCAAATTAAAATAGAAATGTCACAGCCCACTCTTCCAGCAAGAAAAGGGGAGTTATTGAAAGTTATGATGGCTGAGTATCTATCCTATGGCTCCTAGCCCTGCTGGTCAATCAGTGTTGGGGGGAGGGGAGGAATATCACTCAGTTTGCAGTTTAGAATTCCCTGAGGCCCAGAAGGTCTTACTCCATCCTTTAATTCTGACCTTGTGGGTGTCAACCCGCCTCATGTGTGTTTCTGGAAGACAACATATGGTAGGGTTTTGGATTCTAATCCATTCTGCTATTTGTCTACGTTTTATGGGTGAGTTCATCCCATTCACGTTCAAAGTTATGACTGTCATTTGTGGACTCCCTGGCATTTTGATAACCTTCCCTAATTCTAACCTTTTTTTCTTCGGCTCTACCTTTTAGTCCAGTGA
This sequence comes from Monodelphis domestica, assembly GCF_027887165.1. Lineage (NCBI taxonomy): Eukaryota > Metazoa > Chordata > Mammalia > Didelphimorphia > Didelphidae > Monodelphis > Monodelphis domestica. Next base: position 47,825,641 of record NC_077230.1, on the reverse strand, counting down.
TTTACTTTAAATCAGTCCCCCTTATCCCCTCCCTTGATATGTTTCCCTTTTTAGTCCCTCCCCCTTTCCCCTCTCTTTCCCTCCCTTTTTGTTTTCCCTCTCCCCCTCCCCCCCTTGGTTTTCCCTTCTCCCTACCCTTATTGGGTAAGATAGAATTCAAGATCCCAATGGATCTGGATATTTTTCCCTCTCAGAGTTCATTTCCCTGAGAGTAAGGTTTAAGTAAAAACTCTCTTCCTCTCCTTCTTATAAGAGTTTTCCTTCCCTCCCCTTCCCGTGTGAATCTTTGTGTGAGAAACATTATTCTATTTGGTCTTTCTTTTCCCCCTATTTACACATTACATTTTCCCCACATGTTAGTATACATAGATTGATATAAATGTAGTCCTTATAGAAGAGAGTAAAAGAGTAAAAGAAGAAGATAACATTTTTCTCCTTTTCCCTTTCCTTCATATTTACCTTTTCATGTATTCCTTGCTCTTTGATTTTCGATGTCGAACTTTCCACAGAGCTCTGGTCTTTTCATTGCAAAAACTTGGAAATCTTCTATTTTGTTGAATGCCCATACTTTCGCTTGGAAGTATATAATCAGTTTTGCTGGATAGCTGATTCTTGGTTGAAGACCCAGCTCTCTTGCCTTTCTGAAGATCATGTTCCATGTCTTACGATCATTCAGAGTGGAACTTGCAAGGTCTTGTGTGACCTTGATTGGCATTTCTTTATATCTAAATTGTCTTTTTTTGGCTTCTTGTAGGATTTTTTCTTCTGTTTGAGAGCTTTGGAATTTGGCAATTACATTCCTGGGAATTGTCTTTTGGGGGTTTAGTGTAGAGGGTGTTCTGTGAGCTCTGTCAGTGGCTGTATTGCCCCCTTGTTCTAGAATCTCTGAGCAATTTTCTTTAATTATATCTTGTATTATGATGTCGAGTTTGCTGTTTATTTCTGGCTTTTCTGGAAGTCCAATTATTCTTAAATTATCTCTTCTCCCTCTATTTTCCAAATCTGTCACCTTGTCAGTGAGATATTTTATGTTCTCTTCTAATTTCTTGGCCTTTTGATATTTATCCAATTGATAAATGGGCAAGGGACATGGATAGGCAGTTCTCAGATAAAGAAATCAAAACTATTAATAAGCACATGAAGAAGTGTTCTAAATCTCTTATAATCAGAGAGATGCAAATCAAAACAACTCTGAGGTATCACCTCACACCTAGCAGATTGGCTAACATGATAGCAAAGGAAAGTAATGAATGCTGGAGGGGATGTGGCAAAGTAGGGACATTAATTCATTGCTGGTGGAGTTGTGAACTGATCCAACCATTCTGGAGGCCAATTTGGAACTATGCCCAAAGGGCGACAAAAGAATATCTACCCTTTGATCCAGCCATAGCACTGCTGGGTCTGTACCTGTAGCATCCCAAGCATATTCACATCTATGAAATATAAATGACTGTATGGCGACTGTGTCTCCAAGCATAAGGTTATACCAATGAGGTTTGTGAATGTAACCTTGAACTGGCCATGCGGCCCTTGGCTAAGACAAACTCATTAACATGCTCGGACTCAATTCCCCGGGGAAGCGCGGTTTGCAATCTACACGCCCAAAGGTGTTCCCTCTACCTTGCCACCCAATCTTGATTTTCTATACTTTGTGATGTGGTTACTACCTGCTTGGGATTACTGCCCAAGCAGGACAGGATTAAATTTAGAGGCAATCCCATGAACTTCCTCTTGCCTCTTGCCTCTTGGCCTTTCTCCCCTTTCATGGAGCTCCACTGGGCTCCTCAATGACTATGTCTCTCTCTCTCCTCTTGACCTTCTCCTTCCCCGAGGCAGTAACCATCTTGGTCTGCATTTCCTACCTTAATCTCCTCCTCCGCCTCGTGTTCCTTTGTACTCATTACTCTCCTACCAAAGGGAGTATCATAGGGTTTGCCTGCCCTATTCAAACACTGACTTGTCCGTGTCTTTTATTTCCACCCTGGTTTTCGGTTCCTACCTCTCCTCGGGTCCCATCACAAAGGTGAGCCCCTTCCCTTGTGGGACCCTGCTGGTCAGGGAAGTCCATTAAGGAAAACCCCACAGTACCCCAAAGAGATAATGGACAAAAAGACTTGTACAAAAATATTCATAGCTGAGCTCTTTGTTTTGGCCAAAAATTGGAAAACGAGGGGATGCCCATCAATTGGGGAATGGCTGAACAAATTGTGGTATATGTTGGTGATGGAATACTATTGTGCTAAAAGGAATAATAAAGTGGAGGAATTCCATTGGGACTGGAACAACCTCCAGGAAGTGATGCAGAGCGAGAGGAGCAGAACCAGGAGAACATTGTACACAGAGACTAATACACTGTGGTATAATCGAATGTAATGGACTTCTCCATTAGTGGCGGTGTAATGTCCCTGAACAATCTGCAGGGATCTAGGAGAAAAACACCATTCATAAGCAGAGGATAAACTGTGGGAGTAGAAACACCGAGGAAAAGCAACTGCCTGACTACGGCGGTTGAGGGGACATGACAGAGGAGAGACTCTAAACGAAACTCTAATGCAAATATTAACAACATGGCAATGGGTTCAAATCAAGACATATGTGATACCCAGTGAAAACATGTAATGCCCAGTGGATTTACGTGTCGGCTACTGGGGGTGGGGGGGAAAGAAAATGATCTTTGTCTTTAATGAATAATGCTTGGAAATGATCAAATAAAATATTATAAAATTTAAAAAAATAAAATAAAATAAAAAAGAATTCCCTGTGATTTGTCATAGAAGTCAGGTCACATGCCCTTACCTGTATGAAAATTGTCACCTGGTCCAGACTCTTTTACTGACATGGACTTGTCCTAAATTGTCTTAAACACACGCATACACACACACACACACACACACACACACATCCACCTTGACTCCTTGCTGATCCCCAGTGATCAGCCCATCAATATTGCTATCTTGACATACTTTTAATAAACTCCTTTTCATTTTCTTTATCCTGAGTTTTGCCCCATTAATCAGAATAAAAACCCAAAGAAAGAATTTTCCTTTCAGCAAGTACTTCTGTAAAATCTAAATTAATCTAGAAGCAAAGAAGAATCGTATAACCTTATGCTCAGTAGACCTCTGCCTGGAAGTAACCAGCAGCCATGGAAGTATCAAAGCTACCTCAAGCATGATTGATCAGGAGGTAGAGCCAAGATGGAAGCTTAGTAGGAGTGAAAGCTGAATCTGCTCTGACAATCCTTCCAAACCAATCTTTAAAAAGCACCTCAAGAGGGGCAGCTGGGTAGCACAATGGATTGAGAGTCAGGCCTAGAAATGGGAGGTCCTGGGTTCAAATCTGGCCTCAGACACTTCCCAGCTGTGTGACCCTGGGCAACTCATTTAACCCCATTGCCTAGCCTTTACCACTAGGTAAGGACTCCAAGGTGGAAGCTAAGGGTTTAAAAAAAAAAAGGTTCCTCAAAACAACAGGAGTCAAAAACCAACAGTAAACCAGAGTGAGGGGACTCTCCCACTGAATACATCTTGAAAGGTAGGCAAAGACAGTTGATTTTCATGTGACAGGGAGGAATCTAGATGCAAAACTACACACAGAGGAGTACAGACTGACCACTGCCCCCATCTACTGCTCCAGATTCCATGACTGGGCATAGACTAACTTCAGGGTCCCAGGATGCGGGCTACACCAACAAAAGAGCACCTCAGATCCAACCCTTGAAGATTCAATCCCTGGCATCAGTCCACAGTGAGACCTAGAAGTCCATAGCACTGGGCTCTTTCAAAAAGTCTGCACTGTGAAGACCTAGCCCTAGGGCAAAATAGTTCATAGTGTGAGCCCCTGAAAGCCAGCAGAGGAGATGGAATCAGCAATCAGCTTTTAGGATTACCAATCCACTGGCAAAAAAAAAAAAAGAGCAAAGAGTAAAAGAAGCACTTAACCCTAGTTCTATGGGGACATAGAACAATAGGAAATGGTGAGATCCAAGCAACCACATGTAAAACTACAAAGAAAAACAGAAATTGGTCTCAAGCTACAAGAGAACTCAAAAATGAATTTAAAAATCAAATAAGACAGGTCAAAGAAAAATCAGAAAGAATAATGAAAGTAATATAAAAAGAAAATAACAGTTAGAAAGTAAAATTGATCACCTGAGGGAAAAGGCACAAAAATCCAATGAAGAAAAGAGTACCATGAAAACTAGAATAGACCAAATGGAAAAGGAGAATTTATAAAGAATAAATTCTCTATTGTGAGCTTTATTTAAAGACTATTCATTATAATTTCTGACATGGCTTTTTGTTAATGAAGAGATTACTTCTTTTGGAAAGTGGAAGTATTATTTGACAATGACAATAAAAGATGTCCTGTGTCTTTCTCTACAAAATCAAATCAGTATTTTATTGCAGAATATTTTTGTGGGGAATTTTTATATCCACCATTAAACTTACTATCTTTAGGTAACAGATGAATTACCTACACACCTAAAGCTAATTGGAAGATGATTAAGGTCTAAGAAGAAAAAGTCCCATATTTATCAGCAGAGGTCCTGAGTTTGAGTCCCATCTTTGCTACTTCTCCCTGTGTGTCCTTAGGTAAGTCATTTGCCATCTGTAAGACTCAGTTTCTTCATTTTTCAAATGAAGAGATTGTACGTAAGTGATACAATGGAACAAATGTTGATTTTGGAATAAGATTTGGGACCAAATCTCAGCTCTGCTACCTATTCATTTTGTGACCTTGAGCAAATCATTGAACTTCTTAAGATCTCAATTTCCTTGTCTGAAAAATGGAGGAAGTTTGATTAACTCTTAGGTCTCTTCCTGCTCTAAAAATAAATAAATGAATGAATGAATGAATAAATAAATGAATGAATGAATGAATGAATAGAATGAATTAAAAATAAATAAATAAATGGAATCTAAAAAAAAATAAAGACATAAAGACTATGACTAGCTGACTTCCATGTTCATTCCCAGCTCTAAATGCCATGGTTTTATGTATTCTTGATAGAAATTAAAACCCTAAAACAGAGGTATTAAACATGACCCACAGGCTGCCCCACCCCAAAAATGTCATTGGGAAATATTTAACAAATAAATAAAAATATAATAAAACATTGATATTAATTTGTGGTTATGTGGCCCACAGGGATCTTTTTATTTAGTGGCTCCTGCTTCTACATGAATTGGACACACCACTCCCTTGATGGAGTAAGACAATGGAAAATCTATTTAAGAATAAGAATAGGCACAATAAAAGAGACAAGTATATAGACATATAGCAAGGTATGATCCTATGGATATTAGCATTTGATTTTTCTGTAATTTATGGGTCACAGTTAAGGGGATTTAACTGATGTCCAAAGAAGACATACGGTCTTTCCTCGTATCCCTTCACAGCTTAATTAGAAACCTTTGTCGTTGTTTTAGGTCCTTCCTTAGAAGAATCAGTTATGATTTAAACATAAAAAGTGATACCATAAGCAAATTAGAGGAGCATGTAGTTTACCTGTCAGATCTATGGAAAAGGGAAGCATCTAGGACAAAACATCTAGGACAAAAAAAAATGTAGAGCATTATAGGCTGTAAAATAGATAAATATGATTATATTAAATTTTAAAGGTTTTGTACAAACAAAACTGATATAACCAAGATTAGAAGGAATGAAGAAAGCCAAGGGAGGTGGGTGGAGGGGTTATACAGAAAGTGTTTCTGATCTGATAAAGGTCTCATTTCTGAAATATTTAGAGAACTCAATCATATATATGGAAATATAAGTCATTCTACAATTGATAAATGATCAAAGGGGCAGTTTTCAGATGAAGAAATCAAAACCATCTATAGTTGTATTAAAAAATTGTCAGAAGCATTCTTGATTAAAGAAATGCAAATTGAAACAACCCTGAGGTACCACCTAACACCTATCAGATTAGCTAATATAACAGAAAAGGAAAATGATAAATGTTGGAGGGGATGTGGGAAAATTGGGACATGAGTGTACTGTTGGTGGAGTTGTGATCTGATACAACCATTCAGGAGAGCAATTTGGAATTATGCCAAAAGAGTTCTAAAATTGTGTATACCCTTTGATTCAGCAATATTACCACTAGGTCTGTAACTCAAAGAGATTTTTTTAAAGGAGGGGGAGGAGTGGGAGAAATGACCCATCTGTACAAAAATATTTATTGCAGCTCTTTTTGTGGTAGCAAAGAATTGGAAATATCAGGGTTGTCCATCAATTGGGGAATGGCTGAACAAGCTGTGGTTTATAATTTAATGGAATACTATTGTGTTCTAAGAAATGATGAGCAGAATGATATTGGAAAAACATAGAATGATTTATATGAACTAATGCAGAGCAAAGTAAGCAGAACCAAAAGAACATTGTACCCAGTGACAGTAATATTTTTTGATAAACTGTGAATCACCTAGTTATTTTCAGCAATGAAAGGATTCAAAACAATCCAAGAGACCTGTGATGAAAAATATCATCTGCCCTCAGAGAAAGAATTTTTGGAGTCTGAATGAAGACTGAATCATACTTTCTTTCACTTTTTTTTGACTGTCTGAAATCTCTCGCACAAAATGACTAATATGGAAAAAACTGTTTTACATGATTGCATATGTAAAATGACTATGAGCTTGCTTGCTGCCTCAGGGAGTTGGAAAGGGTGAGAAGGAAGGAGAAAATTTAGAATTCAATTTTTAAAGGAAATGAATGATAAAAATTGTTATTACTTGTAATTGGGAGAAATAAAATATTTTTATTGAGAAGAATCAATTATATTTCTTCTGAAACTACATAGAAATTAATTTCTCATGACAGGCTTGTGGAGCACCTGTTAGAAATATAGTAGATATGCCAGAAATGGTATAGTTACTATTATAGCATCTTAAAATCTGGGTAAATCTGTGCCAAGTCACAAGAAAAATTGTTGAGAGAAATATAACATACTGAAATACCTTATCTGGAATCTTGATACCCTAATTAGTCTGAAAATAAACAAAAACTGTTTTAAAAGATCATTTGCCTTCTTGCACTACCCCTCAGGAAATAGAATAGGTACAGAATACCCAACACAGAGAAGCTTAGGAGCATCAGATGACTTTGTACTTCAAATTCTGAGTCAGCTTTAAAATTTCCAGGGCCCATTCAACTAGGGGAAATCAAGGAAAAGACATGTAGATTGTTACAGCTAGTTCAAAAGTCCTGCAGGGATGATATCTGACTCTGTGCAGACCTGGGTTTGATTCAGACCAGTCCCCTGTGAGTTTTAAGTTCAATACTGGAGCAAAATAACACCCTTAGAAGTCACTTAACAGTTAATAAAATGAGATTTTCTTAGCCCTAGCTGGAAAAAAATATTCAAAAAGAATAGGCATTCAGAACTTCTGGAACTAAGCAAAACTCCCATCATGACTCATAAGCTAAGCATCTGAGATTTTCTCTTGCTCTTCATTGAGTGTACTCAAATATTGAGGTAGTTATGTCAATGGCCTGTCAATCAAATCTTAAGGAAAGTCCCAATACTTTAAAAAAAAAAAAACTTAATCCAATTTGCATGGGGAAGGATTAGGAGTTTACTCCTACAATAGGCTCACCAGCTAATTCTTCCCTCCTTCACTGAAGTACTTCAACTTGAGGAAACTTAATTGCAACTTGAGGAAAAACCCATGTTTGCAGGAATTTGGAGAGGCAAAGGTGGACATTCCTATTTGCAGACTAGGAACCCCACAAGATGGCCATTGCCTCTTTCCAGATGGTGATAGGAAAGTATTGCTTTAACCTTCACATGTCTACTCACTTGACATCAACTGCTAATGGGGAAGTCCATGATGGATATAAAATCATTCAAAATCCCACACCAAAATACCATTATGCAGTGAAGTAATGGTTTTATTTGGGGATGAAAGCTATGAGATCTTTTGTTGACATCATCAAATAATGTCCCTACTTTCCAAAGGATACAACCATCTTTATTAACAAGAGCTATATTAGAAGCCAGAAAGAGTAGTCTATTCTATTAGTGCTCGCCAAGTATCCCACTTGTCAAAAAGTCTAATCTCAATGATAAGAAGATTGACAACACCAAAGTAAAAAGCTATATATATTCAAATACTATACTAGGTCCTTTACTTGTAACTAACCATCTAATTTATAGGAACTGGAGTATCACACAAGATCTAGACACTTAAGGGTCAAATTCATTTAAATAAACCTTTATCAAGCACCTACCATATGTAAAGCCCAGGCTTGGTGTTGGGGGTTGTTCTGTTGTTGTTCAGTTATGTCTGACTCTTTATGAACCTATTTGAAGTTTTCTTGGCAAAGACAGGAGTGGTTTGCTATTTCCTTCTCTAGTCCATTTTTCTGAATTAAATGACTTGCCTAGGATCACATATCTAGTAAGGTTTTGAGACTGGATTTGAATTCTAAGCCTGGCTCTATCCACTGAGCAACCTTGCTGTCTGACAGTTGCAGGATTGTAGTTGATATAAAATTTTATTAAGAAATGGTCTTTCCCTTTTGGAAAGGACCATGTCCTCTCTAATAAAAGAGCATGATACAAAATTAACTATGATAAACATGATATACTGTGTAGTTCAGCAGAGAAAGGAGTGTATTCCTTAAGAGCATCAAGCTTTGAAAAATCTCTGGACTGTCCCTTAAATTCTGGGTCAGCTCCAATATTTCATTCTCCTTGGTAATCTCATTTTCTCCCCTAGGTATTCAGGAAAAGCTTTCTGAAATAGATAATATTTGGTAAGCATAATAGCCTTTCATTTTCCCTAGCCTGCAATTTGTTAAAAATTTTAAATCAATTGAGAACACTTTTAGATAATTAAATTTTTCAATAATTAAGTTTAATTATATTAATTTTATATTATTTATTTTTAAAAGTGCAAAAGCTGGTATGGTGATTCTTTTTCTTTGTAAAAAAGAGTGCTACTGCATCATGATAGGTCCAAGCTCATGTGACTAGAGTTCAGCAAAACCTAACGATTTCAGGGAAGAGATGGGACTAGAGCAATAAATGGAAGGGTCATCAAGACTAACTTGATTGGGAAAATTTACACTAAGCCCTTAGACTGATCTCTCAGTGTGCTCACCCAGAGAGAGAGAGACAGAACTGAGAAGGAGAGAGGTTATCCACTCTCTGAAAACCACAGAAAGATGGTGACTTTCCTGCACACTTCTGCTTATTAATGGTATAAATTAAACAAAATGCCCAAGAGAACATAAGACTGACAAACGCCTAATCCTTCGTGATGAAAGGAGTCAGATTAGTGGCTAGCATTGGTACCTGGTGATTAGATAGACATAAGGAATGATGTGAGCATAGGCAGGGAGGAGAGAAACCAAGAGATATGTACTCAAAAGGAGTCCTATTTTGGTGGAGGATAGAAATAAGGTTTTCCAGAAAGAAGTGAGAGTATTTGTAGTGACAGACTGGACTGCCTTGTATTACTCATTGCCTGGATATTCCTGGCATAGCTACTGACAGAAATTGCTTTTCAGTCTCTTTGTGAGCCCATTTGGGTTTGTTTTGGGGGTGCTTTTTGCAAAAACAATAGAGTGATCTGCCATTTCTTTCTCCAACGCATTTTATAGATGAGGAAACTAAGGCAAATAAGTTTAAGTAACTTGCAAGTAAGTGTCTGAGGCTAGATTTAAATTCACACCAGGGAAAAGGCAAAGAGAAGAGTGATAGAGAAGCATGAATGAAGAACTATGGTTTTCTAGATCATAGAAAACACAGAGAGCAATATATAATGATGCTGCAAAGTCAGGATAAAACCAGGTTGTGAAGACTTTTAAATCTCAAACAGGGGAGTTAATATTTGATCCTAGAAGCAATAGAAAACCCCTGGAGTTTATTGAGTAGGAGAATGACATAGTCAAAGAAAACATCTTAGAAATCAATGAAGGATAGTTTAGATTGGTGAGAAACTTAAGCCAAGGAGATCAATTAGTCGGGTATTACAATGCTGCCCAGGTGAGAGATGATGAGGTCCTGAAATATAGTGGTGACTGAGTAGAGGAAAAGGATCATAGGAAAGAAATATCATAATGGGAAAAATAAATAACAAAATGCAGCAGCTGATGGCTTATGTGGAGTAAGGGATAGAGGATGGCCCTAAAGTTGTAAGCCTGAATGACAGGAAGAGTAGTGATGCACTCAACTGGAATAAGGAGGGTTTGGGGAGAAAGGGAGTGGGTTCTGGTTTGGATGTGATGAGTTTAATATGCCTAAAGGACATCCAGTTCAAAATGTCAAGAGGCAGTTGGTGATATGGGACAGGAGCTGAGAAGAGAATCTACCATGTAGAGACAGAGAGACCTTTGCAGATAATAGAATGTAAATAGTAAAACATAGTAAAACAATTCAAGGAAAATGCAAGAGAGCAGAAACGAACTCTGAAATAGGATAAGCCTTGCGTGGGGCAACAAAGAGAGGCCCACGAAACTTCTCTTTCTTTTTTTAATATTGCATTTTATTTTATTGATTAATTTAGAGCATTTTTCCGGAATTACAAAAATCATGTTCTTTTCCATCGGATAAGGGAGGGGGCTGGGAGCAGGGGAGGGAAACTTCTCTTTCTAAATGTGGCCAATTAACAGTCAGGTCAAGCCAGCCCGTCTTAAGCAAAGCTATCACATGCTTTGAGCCAGATCCAGATTGAAGCAAATTTCACTCACCTGCTGACTGATGGAAATGACTGACTCTGGGGAGCAGGCTGAAAAATCAATTATTCACATCTCCTCCTTAGCTGCCACCTACGCGGTGCACAGCAACAGCACTAGGGAAATGGAGATGGGAGGTTTGTTTTTAACATGCACTCCTCATTTCTCTGGCCACCTAGCTTGACAATAGCAAAATCAATAATCTTGAAGATCAAAATCTTCAAGCTAAAGAAGAGACAAATAAGTTGGGACCGAATGCATTCCAAGCACCTGAAAACCCCTCCAGCTCTATCTCCTCCCATGTTCTTACAACTCCAGTGGAGAAGGGGCCAGAGAGAAGTCTAGCCTCTCTTTCACATTTCCCCAATTCTGTTTCTGACCACTTTCTTATTACAGAGATAAGTACCACCTAAGTGAGTGTTGGGCCATTCTCTTTGTCAAGTAGCATTTAAAAATAAGTAGTAAGTAGGCATAATAAAAGACCTCTCTGTCCTTTTTTTAATCATCTGGTTTGGGGGGAGGGTTTTTCCCCCCCTTCCTGGACAAAGTAGTAAATCCTCTTTTGGGACACAGAATGGAAAACTAAGTAGGATGAGGGAGGAGAATGAAAATGGAGAGATGTTTTTCTTGGGAATTCCTTAGGAACTCTAAAGATAAGAAAGCCAAGAAGAGGTTTGCCAAATCTTCTGTCTAAACCAAATCATCTTAGCAATTGTACCCCACCCAGTGGTGACATCATGATCTAGCCTCAGCCTGAGATAACTCCTCGAAGGGAAATCCCAAAAAGGTGGATAACATTTTAAAAGGAAGCATTCCTCCTCTGGGGAAGGATTAATGGCAGAGAGTGGTAAGATTGAAGAAAGAGTAATAGCAGTCAAGGGGGGAACCACCTGCTCATCCTCTGTATACCATTTGCCTTTGGAGTGATAGTGAGAACCAAGCAATACTACCTTCCACTACTCCAGCAATAGAAGCCAAATCAATAAGCCATTTAATCTCCCGCCAAATGAGGGGAAATGAAACTGTTGACTACACAAGGGAGAAATGAAGTCAATTCTGCTACAATCCAGCTGGGACCAACTATCCAGCATTTAGGAGAGACAACAGAAGTCCTGGGGTTCTAATGGTCCCCAAGTTCGTGAATGAAAACCCTTTGGTGAGAACTTAACTCCCAAGGAGATGCCCTCTCTACTGTTGAAGGAGATGGAACTAGATTGAATGGAGAAGTCCTAGCCTTGGGTACCTACAATGGCCTCGGATGTGGATTGAGATACTGGCGACTAGGGGGAATAATGGATAGAATTCTTGACCTTGAGTCAGGAACATCTGAGATTAAATCTTGCTTAATATTCTCTCTGTATGATTCTGTGCCCGTTACTGAACCTTTCAACCTATTTCTTCATCTGTAAAATGGGGATAATAATAGCACTTACCTTATATAGCTATTGTGAGAACTGAAGGAGATAATAAATAATAAAAACTGAAGGAGATAATAAAGTGCTATAAAGCTGAAGTTAAAGTGCTAACTTCATATTATATTATAATGCCATTATTTAAATCACATATTAAATGTTTTATAAAATTAATGACATTGATAAGGAGATTCCGTGAGAAGTTGTGGAGGAAATGGAAGTTGCTAGTCAGTAGAGGCTGAACCTAAATAATTTTTTAAAATATAAACATACCCCTAGACAGGTGACAAAACACAGCATCACCATCTTTTCAGGAACAGAGTTAAGGGGTAATTTGCAACCAGTTGCACTGAGTTCCCCCTGGAAAATAACACAGAGGTTGACAGAGATACTTGCAGTGCCCTGTGGTACAAGAAAAAATTCATTGGTATGTTCTAATTTACAGGCAACTCATAGCCTTTTTCTGGGGTCTATGGGAACAGTAGCAAATCAGCTTTCATCCCATTCCCAAATCCATTCCTTCTAGCTCTAGCCTAGTCCATACCTATCACCAAAAGTGACACATCACCATCCACTTTCATTAAAACACATGATGTTTTAAATAAAATACATAAACATACTTACATAAAATACATAAAAAACACAAAGTTAGAGATTTTCTTTTTGTGGAACATCCTCCATACTCTAGAGCTTTTGAATATAAGAAAAAAATTAAATATTAGTTAATGGTTTCCTGGTTGGATACTCCAACCTTTTCTTCTTTTCTCTCTTTCATATAATTTCCTGTGGTTGATTGTTCCTTTTATATACCATTAATTAACAATTTCACTGTGGGCTTGCCCAACTGTGCTCACAATAGCAAGATAATTCAGTGCAGTGAAAAGAGCAGTGAGTTCAGTCAGAAGATCTTGGACCAGAGACTGTCACAAATTAGTTATATGACCTTAAACACAATTCTAGTTTTATCATGCAAAAAATGAGACTAAAAACATTTGTACTAATTATATCACAGGTTTATGGTGAGGTACAAATAAATTAACAAATATGAAATTACTTAGTAATCATAAAGAGCAATCGTTGGTTTTCTGTGTGTGTGTGTGTGTGTGTGTGTGTGTGTGTGTGTGTGTGTGTGTAGCTTTGATTTCATGTAGAGAAATCCCAGTATTGTACCTCTCTCCACTTGTGCATATACAAAGAGCTAAATTAACAGAAGCAACTAGGTAGATAGAGTACCCATGCCTGGAGTCAGGAAGATGCATCTTTGGGAGTTCAAACCTGGCCTCAGACACTTACTGAGCTGTGTTATCCTGGGAAAGTCATTTAATGCAGACATTTTTTCTTTATCTGTAAAATGAGCTGGAGAAGGAAATGACAAAGCACTCCAGGATCTTTGCTAAGAAAACTCTGAATGGGATCACAAAGTCACACAACTGAAAACAGCCCAACAACAATATAAATAGGGAATGGTAGAGTTATGCTATTGCAGAAAATGCAGCTATTTTGAAATCCTGGCACTTACTTCCTGGGAACAGCTACTACCTACTCTGCAGACAAATCATTTGGACCTCAATGTTCTCATCTGTAAAGAGAAAGTTGTTGGACTAGTTTGGTTTCTAAGGTCTCTTCCAGCTCTATAATTCCTTTAAATGGTATTGCTATGTTTATCCCAATTTTGACATTGTATGACCATAGACAAGTCACTTTACACTTCATGATTACAGAGGATAAGTGATGAAACATGGAAGCCATCTCCAAACAGAAAATTGATAAATTTAGAGTGAAAAATAAGACTTTTTTTTTTAAAGCAGAAAATGAAAAAGTGTGTTTTTCTTGATGAGGCATGTTTGTTGTGAGGAATTTGAGTCTTTTTTTCTATTTTAATGGCATGGAAAGTGAGAAGAGAAAAATGATTTCTTAAAAAAAAATCCTAACCTTCCATCTTAGAATCAATATTGTGTATGAGTTCTAAGGCAAAGGAAGGTAAGGAAGGGCTAGAGAATGGGGGTTAAATGACTTGCCCAGGGCTGCACAGCTAAGAAGTGTCTGAATCTGGACTTGAACCAAGGACCTTCCTTCTCTTGGCCTGGCTTTCAATTGACTTACCCACCTAGCTGCCCCCTGGAAAAATGTTTCTATTAAAAATATAACTTTCTTTTAAAATAGGTTAGAAGTCTATAAATAGGGAAAATTGAATCGCCTTTAAGATGAGATCACTTACTGTATTCTTAGTTTTGCTTAATTGCTTCATTTTGTTATATAGGAGCTCTCAGATAAGGATAATTTATGCACAAACAAAACATGTCAATGAAACTTTAAGAAAACAAATGTTTAAAATATCCAAAGATAAGTGATCTATGAATATTTTAAACATTTGTTTCATCTGCTTCATCTTAAAAATGAGAGCTAAACCAGATTAAAGACATTTTCCAGTTTTAAAATTCCATGGGGGGCATCTGGGTAGCTCAGTGAATTGAAAGTCAGGCCTAGAGACAGGAGGTCCTAGGTTCAAATCTGGCCTCAGACACTTCCCAGCTATGTGACCCTGGGCAAGTCACTTAACCCCCATTGCCTAGTCCTTACCACTCTTCTGCCTTAGAACCAATACCCAGTATTGATTCTAAGATGAAAGGTAAGGATTTAAAATTTTTTAAAATTCCAGGGTTTTATTAGAGATTCACTTTCTGAAGTTATAATATATTCTAAGAGCCATACTTCTTGATAATTCCTATTCCCCCCATGTTATTTTTATTCTTGGAGACTAGATCGTTTTTAATTCTTAGAGTTTAAATTTCTTTCTCAAGTCTAGTTAAATTCAATATTACCTATTAATACAACCATAGATATTTAATGATTTCTTTCACAGTTTTTAATAAGATAAAATTGCCTTTGAAATCTATTTTATATACTGCTCTATCAATCAATAAATAGTTATTAAGTACCTATCATATGCTAGGCACTTTGCTAATCACTGGGGATACAAAAATAAGCAAAAGACAATCCCTGCCCTCAAAGAGTATACAGTGTAATGGTAGAGATAACATACAAACAAATATATACAAAACAAGCTATATGCCTGACAAATAGGAAATAATGAACAGAAAAAAGACACTGGAATTAAGAGGAATTGGAGAAGGTTTCCTATAGAAGGTAAGGTTTTAGTTGAGTCTTAAAGGAAGGTAGGAAGGTGAGTAGTTGGGGCAGAAGAGGGAAAGCTTTCCAGATATGAGAGATAGCCAGGGAAAATTCTCAATCTTGTTCAAGGAAAACCTGGGAGGCCAGTGTCACTGGATTGAAAAGTACATTTTAGAAAGTAAGGTGTCAGAAGACTGGGCATATAGGAGAGGGTGAGGGTTATGAAGGGTTTTGCATGCCAAACAGAATATCTCATCTATCTTCCTGGAGATAAAAAGAGCCACAGAAGTTTATTGAGTAGAAGATGACATGATATGTTCTATACTTTTAAGAAAATTACTTTTGTGGCTTAATTAAGGATGGAGTGAAGCAGGAAGAGACTTGAGGTAAGCAGACCCAACAGCAGGATGTTAGCCATAATCTAGTGATGAGGGTCAGTCCCAGAGTGGTGACAGTCAGAGGAGATAAGGAGGTATTTTAGAAATGTGGAAAAGGTGAAATTAGCAACAGATTGAAAAAGGGGGGGAGGTGAGAAATAGTGCTGATGTCTTCTAGTCTGTGAACCTGGGAGCCTGGGAACACACTGTTGCCTTCTAATAATAGGGAAGGTAGGAGAAGGAGAGAGTTTAGGGGGAAATATAACAGGTTTCATTTTGGACATATAGAGTTTAAGATGTCTATTGTGCATCCAGCTTGAAATGTCTGAAAGGCATTTGAAGACAAGAGATTGGGAATCAGTAGAGTGTTTGGGGCAGGACAGGTAGACTTGAGAATCATCAATATAGAGAGAGAAATCAAATCCATGGGAGCTGATGAGGTCACCAAGCAAAGGGGAAGAAAGGAAGAAGTCTTAGGATAGAACCCTGAGACACACCAATGGTTAGAGTACATGTTCTGGAAGAGGATCCAGCAAAAAAGACAGAGGAGGGGTCTGAGAGCTAGGAGGAGAACCAGAAGAGATGTCCTAAAAACCAAGAGGAAAAAAAAGATTATCAAGAGGTTTATGCCCAAAGAGATTTAAAAAACTGCCTGACCTTTGATCCAGCCATACCACTGCTGGGTTTATACCCCAAAGAGATCATAAGGAAAAAGACTTGTACAAGAATATTTATAGACACTCTTTTCATAGAAGAAAAAAAATTGGAAAATGAGGGGATGCCCTTCTTTTGGGGAATGGCTAAACAAATTGTGGGACATGATTGTGATGGAATATTATTGTGCTGATAGGAATAATGAACTGGAGGAATTCCATATTAACTGGAACCTCCAGAAACTTATGCAGAGTGAAAGGAGAAGAACCAGAACATTATACACAGAGACTAATACACTATGGCACAATCGAATGTAATGGACTTTTCTCCTAGCAGCAATGCAATAATTGAAAATATTTCTAAGGGACTTATGAGAAAGGACACTATCCACATCCAGAGAAAGAACTGTAGGAGCAGAAACACAGAAGAAAAACATATGATTGATCACATGGGTCGATGGGAATATGATTGGGGATGTAGACTCTAAACAATCACCCTAGTGCAAATATCAATAATATGGAAATAGGTCTTGATCAAGGACACATGTAAAACCCAATGGAATTGCATGTTGACTATGGTAGGGGGTGGTAGAAGGGGAGGGAAAGAACATGAATCATGTAACCATGGAAAATTTTTCTTAATTAATCAAAAAAATTTTTTAAATAAAAAAATTTAAAAAATATTTTGTACATACATAAAAAAGAATAAATAAAAAGAGATCTTTTTTAAAAAAAGATTATCAAAATGGAGTGGCAGGTAATGGAGACTTCTGGATAACCTAATTGAAAACACTACTAGAAGAAAAAAAAAGTAAGTTTTATCTTTTCAATGTAACCCAGAGAACTTGAGGAAATGAACAGTCTACAGATGTTTCTTACAAGGACTGCCAACACACTGATTCCTTGTACTTCAATGTGTAGGCAAGGTCTCTAAGAGAGAGCAATCATGTGGATTTTACTCAAAACAATATCTTAATTATTTTCTTCTTTTTAAAAAAACAATATCACAGAAGTCAATAATACATGTCTATTTTGACTCTCCCAAATGCCATTCTATATGTAATGAGCAAGTGTTATTGTCAGGAATGGTTGGCTGAAAATGAAATCTAAAGAATAAAAATCCTCTTCTTGCTCACATCTCTGGAAAGTGGTCTTATTCATTCTTTCCCAACTCTTAGCAGACTTAAGGAGGCCTTTCCAAGGGTCACTCCTCTACACTGGGTCCTTTCTTTTGAAAGAGTTATTTTGAATTGCTTGTCATTTTTCAGCCATCTTTCAGTTGTATTCATACTCTCCATGATACCATTTAGGTTTTTCCTGTCAAAGATGCTATAGTTCTTTGCCATTTCCTCCTCCAGTTCATCTCAGGATCATTGCTTGAGCCCAGAAGGGTCTCTTCAAGAACTGGCTTCTCTGGAAAGCATCAAGATCCCAGAATAAACAATAGAGTTCAGGGATTCTTGAACCTTTTGTGTGTGTCCTGGACCCCTTTGGCAGCCTGGTAAAGCCTCTGGATCCCTTTTCAGAATAACTTTTTAAATGCATAAGACAAAATACATAGAATTAATTACAAAGGAAATATGACTTTTTTTTTTTTTTTACAAAAAAAAAATCACGTTATATAGCTTAAAAACCTTGATAGAAAACAATCCCTAGCCACATTTTTTGGGACATCCATTATTACCCATTATTTTAATAAGATGTTATAAAATTCTTCAAATAAAACTAAATTTTAAAATGTCAAAAAAAAAGAGAAAACTGAGATAAACGAGTTAAGAATCACACAGCTAGTAAGTGTCTAGGGCTAGATTTGAACTCCTGAAGATGTCTTCCTGACTCCAGTTCCAGCACTCTATCCAATGTGTCATATCCTCTCTAAATCTGCCCCTTCACATTTGCTACTCTGAGTCTTTCGAAGTTTCCTACTTTAGGTAAGAAAAACTTGTGTTTTTGAACTATAATTTCCAGGAGTTTGTCCAGTCCACATTGCAAGTCTTTCTACTCTCCCTACAGAGTCTGATTACATTCAGTCATGTGATTATTTACTTAAGTGGAAAAAAGTACAATTTTCATAATGCAAATTATATTGCAGATTAGAAATCTCATGACACAAAAGAGTGTTACCCCTAGAACCATGATGGTGAACCTATGACAGGCGTGTCAGCACTGACACACGTAGCCATTTTCAATGACACATGGCCACAGGCATGCTTAGTGAGCCTCAGGGCCCAGGAGCCACCTGGCATGGCCATGCCCCGGCCCAGCGGGAGGGGGGGAGCTGCTCCACACATTGAACGCAGGGGCAAGGAGTAAGCAGTGGACATGCACACCAGGCAGCTCGGGCGCAGGGAGGAAGAGCTGCACATGAAAGGAACACACATACAAGGCAGGCTAGCAGGTGGCAGCCACTACTCTCACAGCACCACCACCACCCCCGGGGCACCAGTGGAAAACTAGGCGAGGATCCCACCCACGTGTAACAGAGGAGTGCCTGGAACCAATTACCAGACACTTTTAGCACCCTGAAAATATAGCAATGGCTTTACTCACAATTTTTCCTTCTGTAGTTTTGTGAGACCTTATTCTCAGCATTAAATACTTTCAAAGCCAACAAAAGAAACAGATTGACAGATGGAGTTAGTAGCTCTTTCTTGTACTTTAAGTGTATAAAATACCAACCTTAAATTGAATATTTATCCAATAAAATTTAGCAACAAAAAAGCCAATTATAGGCAGGTTAGTTAAAGAATTCCCCCTCCCCCTCACTTATCTTACTTCACAACACCCCACACAAGTTAAATAATACCAAGACCAACAAAAGAAATTGATTGACAAATGAACAAAGAAGTCACTAAGCAGGTAAGTTAAATAATTCATTTTGGGCTTATTAAATACAATTATATATTACAATTATACATTTTTGTTTTTTAAACTATAAATATCGTGAAATTATGGGGGGTTTTTTCTCTAAGTGACATACGACCCAAATTAGGCTCAGTTTTTTGGTAAAAGGTTTCCCATCATTGCCCTAGAGTCAGCAAGTCCTGAGTTCAAATCCAACCTTAGATACTTATTAGCTATGTCATCCTAAGGAGCTCACCTTTCAAAGTCTCAATTTGTTCATCTGTAAAATAATAATAATAAAAATAATAGCACCTAATTCCTAGAGCTTTTGTGAGAACAAAGTAATATTTATAAAACACAAACTTTAAAGGTCTATATAAATACTAGCTATTATTTTTTAATTGAGTGGCTTAGACAATGATAGACACAAGCTACCATGTGGCCTTGGGGGATTGCTTAGGCTTTTTGAGTTAAGTGATTTGTTTTGCTCAGGGTTGTGTTGTTTTCCCACCAACCATTTGGTGAGTCATTTTTTCTTTCTCTTATAATCTAGAATATCCTGTCTCTGTATCTTTTTTCAAATATAATGGGGATAAATATGATTCAGTAATACTCAAGACAGAAATACAGAATCGAAGAGGGCCAAAAAGCACAGCTTTAAGCAACTTAACACCTGTTGTGCTTATTAACTATATAAGCTACATTGAAAGCAATCCTAATGTGACCACCTAACGTAAGTCAAAAATGCATCAGCTTCCTGTACTGAATGTTCCCAGGGCACTGGACTATTTCTTAGGAAGAACTAAGTGGTGTACAACAGAGGAGACCAAAATGACTTATGCTATTCATTTTAAGACAAAACATTAATAATAATTCTTCTTCCATTAGAAAGTAAGGTCTTATTTTAGAAGTCTAATGTTATAAGCATAGAAATGCATTAGGCAAGTCAATTTAGACTTCAAAAACAAGAAGTACAGAGAGGAGAGAATCTGTGCAGATTTCTTAACACCATTATAGTTTAGGGACAGTTTGTTATTCTCTGTTCCAATAAGATACAGTTATATCCTCAGTTACAGAATTTGGAATTATTTTCCATATATTCAATTTGTATACTGCAATTATGAATACAACCTTCTGGTCAATACCAGCACTCAAATATTAACAGTACAAAATACTGCAAAGACTTTGGAGAGTCATTTTTCAGTGACATACACGCATTTGCCAAACTGCCAGTATCTTGGGCAAAACTAGAACATAGTTAAAAATGTTTCTTTGACACCTTCCTATCTCTAATTTCTTTCTTCTTCGCCAGTCTCAAAACTTTGGATGTTACATCATATTCCCCCTGACACTCATGACTCTTATGCTTCCTTCCGACTAACAAAAATTCTCACATTGTGATTTCCCTATGGAGTGTCCTTGCTCTAAATATCCCCAGGTGACCCCTTCCTCTTCTTCCAGAATTATGCCATTCAATGGCCTTTTCTCCTCCCTCATCCTTCTTGATATCTCTACAGAATTTGACATTGTAGATTTCTCTCTCTTCTCTTCAAGCTCCATGGCTCTGATTTCTCTCAGTGTTCCTCCTACCTGTCTCAATATCCCTCAGTCTCCTATACTCTCTGTTGAATTGTCATCAATGTCCCATCCCTTAACTACAATCTAGCCCAACTCTTTGTACCTATACCTCCTTTCACACTTGTCCCCATCAAATTTATTGGTATTTACTTTGTGTGTTTATGGTTTGTTTCTCTTCACTCGAGAATGGAGTCTTTGAAGATAGGAAGAGTTTCATTTTCATCTTTGTTTTGCCAAACCTATGCAATGCCTGACACACATTAGGTGCTTAATGAATGTTTGTTTATCAATTCATCGATAGATTTCCCTATTGAAACTAATACTCCAGAAGCAATTGATAAAAAATAACTAAAATAATTCACTGTCTGTGTAAGTGGTAAATTTAGGGGTTATTGACTGAATATATTATACTAGTGGTTGCCAGGGATTAATTCAATTCCAATAAAATGCTCAAGTCAGTTTGGGATTTTTATGGTAGTTTAATTACAATAGAGGGAAGGAATAAAGAAGAAGAGAGAGAGAAAAGAGTATAAGTTTTCTCCAGCCTAGCCTAAGCCAAGGGAAGTTCAGAGAACTCAGTCACAAGGCCTCCTCAGAAGATTAAAACTAGCTCAGCTTCCAGCCACGAGGTCTACTCCAAGATGAGGGCCCTCCTAAGAGGATAGTGCTTTAGAAGATAAAGGAAAGGAGTAATCAGCCTAACCACTCACTCAGGTCACTCAGGGAAGACGTCTCACCTAACCCATTCTACAGAGCTTCTCCAGTCCCAGTCACCTCACCGGCAAGCCACAAATGCCAAAATGCCGCCCAGCACCCCCCCCATGTTGCCAACAGAAACCAACATCTCAGAGAGTGAGAGCAAGAGAGCAAGCCCAGAGAGAGGTAATGATGCAAAATATATAGACCATTCTTTACATCACTTCCTGCATCTCACATATACCAATGATAGCTTGAACTTGACTTAGGACAGCCCAGGAGGGTCTGTCAGTTGTTTCTTATTTGTCACTTGCTAGCACATGTCAGTCATAGGCCATCCTCCTCAACACTTAATCCTTAAGTAAGGGTGTATACATTCCAGGTTGCTAGAATTCTAAAGACTAAGCAGAATGGAGAAAATCTACAAGTCACATCTGACCTATTCTACCTTCCCAAGGCAAATTTTCTTTGAAAAATCTTCTTAATCTCTGATATGGTGGAATATATGTGATAAATAAAGGATGAACTCTTGCTGCTGTTTTACCTTATCTTATCACTCCAGAGAAAGATGATGAAGCTCTCAGAAAAAGGGTTTCCCTGCCTCTCAGGCCCCTTTTCAAAAGAAAAAAAAACACTTTTCTCACTGGTTTCCACCAAGAGAAGAGAAACTAAAACTGATGAAAGCTGTCCTTGGAGTTATCCTATCATCTTTTCTGTACCTCCCTCCACCTGCCTGTGCTCCATTTCATATCATTTTTCTAATTTGTGGAGATAAGTTTCAATAGAACTATCAATTTCATAATCATAATTTGTATTAAAGTAACTTTTTATGAAATGTGCTTATCCATTGAAATTCCTATGCACTATTTTTCCACAGATACATCTCATTTAACAAAAAACAGATTCCCCATATGTGTTGGGTTCTATGATTTAAAAAAAAAGACATTTAAGTTTAAGGAGTATCATAAGTCTTAAACTTGATCCTAAAAATTAAGAGAAAAGAAACCAATAATTTAAACTATGACATTTATTCTTATATCACAAGAAAACCCAGGCCCAGAAAAAATCAATAAACTTCTAAAGGTAAACAGTGTTCTTTGAAGACTAGATTTCCTCAGCTATTAGAATACTAACCAGTATCATGCAAATAGTATGCATTCTTGAGGAACCCTCTTCAGTTCTGGTATTGCTATTCAGGTACCCAAGATAGAGTTAAACTTCTTCCTTGAAAAATTTCCCCTACCTATATTTTCCCACCAGAATTCCCCTGGCTCTTCCTCCCAAATGATTCAGTTCCCTAGTGACATCACCAAAAGAAGGGAGCATCCATCACAGAATGTTTTATATTGTGTGACATGTTTTTTTTAAAGAGAGATTGGAAAATAACTCCTTAAAAAAAATCCATCAAAACCAACCTCTCAGCAAAATGCCGAATAGACTCAAAAAATAATGAGACCATTGCTGAATGAGGCAGATGGCTTGGCAACCCTAAAAGACTAACAGCATAGAAACATTCATTTGAGTTTTCATCTAACTTTACTAAATCAGTATGTGAATCCAACCATATGTCTTTCAATATTTCTTTTCCCCAAGATGTGAACAGTATGGATAAGGACCACTAGCAAGGGGAGGAGGAAATAAAAACACAGAAACTGGCATGCTGAAGTTAGTTCTGTAGAAAACCTTGTGTGTATCTGATTATTAGAGACAAGCTACCCATCTCAAAGGCTTAAGCACTCATTTAAATAATTTCTTCCCTGAATCACAATAATAGAAAGATTCATAATTATTGCTCAAATTTTTTCAGACTCGGCTAACATTTTAATCTTACATTGCAGCACCATTGATGCCACTCAGAGGGAATTAACCCTTCAATACATATAACTATGAAAGGAATAGTTTTCACCAAATGTAAGTTTACTATAGGAGCAGAGTGAGGAAAATTATTGATCAGGTTGAGAGAACAACTATGGAAGTAAAATCCATAATAGGGAAATTGTGTACAGAGATTCACCTAAAGTGGCCAGATGCACTACCATTAGCTTTATTCCATCTAAGAACAAGGCCTAGAGGGGACATACACATTTCACCTTATGAAATGCTCTATGGACATTCTCCTATGCAGGCAAAGACATTTACACTGGGTTTTTTTTATATCCATGTTAGAAGGAGATTTAAAAATTACTAAGTATGTGAGGGAATTGCAACACAGGGTCAAAGAACTGCAAGAAATGGGGGCACTAATACAAACAGGACCAATAGACTTCACACTACACAACATTCAACCAGGATATTCTGTATATATTAAAAACTTTAGCAGAACTAGTGCTACACAACCAGCTCGGGAAGACCCATTTCACATAATTATGACAGCACTGACAGCTATTAGAGTAGAGGGCAAAACATCTTGGATTCACTGTTCCCATATCAAGAAGGCAGCAGGTGAAGATTTTACATCAGGAAATGTGGCTATGATCAATAACTGTAAGAACATTGTACTTACATAACACACTGACAACACATAGCTACAATCAACATTGAAAAGGAAGAGAGAAGAAGGTTCTTTCCATCAAAAAATATTTTGGGACTATCCACTATACCAACTACAATAGAATACTTGAAAAAAAGATATCTGAGACAATAGGATTGCTACTTTACAGAAGTTTACAATCTATTTACAAATTAAAACTGCATGATCACCCAATAATTGTTGGTTAGTCTCTGAGATAGACCATTATTCAATACCTACATCACTAGATTAGATTAGATTTCTTGGTCTAAAATGAAATCTTAAAAGCATTTGAAGGGAAGATACCACCAAAGGAAAAAAATTGCCCTTCTCTCTTAGAAACTTCACTTTCACATGCTAAGATGACTACTCTTTATGAAAATAAATGAACCACAGAACTAAGGGGGGGGGGAATGTTTTTTTTTTCCTGGTATTTTTACTCTGACAATGTTTGGGCATTTATTTTTTTCTTTTCTTATTCATAATCTCTTTGGTTTGTTTTTTGTTATTGTTGGAGTTTTTATTTTTACTTTTTGCAGCCCTATTCCCTATCCATTGATGGGGGTTAGGGGAACCTTTGCAATAACATATAATCAAGCAAACAAATCCCCACATTGGCTATATATAATAATGCATACACCATTCTATACACTGACTCCCTTATCTCTTTATCAAAAGGTGTGTAAAAGGCTTGTCATCAGTCCTCTGTAATTGTGATTTCTTATTATGCTGAATCCTAGAGTCTTTCAAAATTGTTTTTCTTTATAATGCTGTAGTAAAAATTCTGTTCCTAGTTCTTTTCACTTCACTTTACATCAGTACATAAAATTCTTCCAAAGTTTCCTTGAAATATTCTGTTGCCCCATTTTTATACCTTAATGATGTATAATATTAATATACTACAACTTGTTTAACAATTCTCCAAGTGATGGGCATCCTATTTGTTCCCAGTCCTTTGTCCCTAAAGAAAGAAAAGCTATAAATATTTTTGTACACATGGCTCCTTTTCCTTCTAAGTTGAACTCCTCAGAATTTAATTCTGTCTGTTCCTTGGTTGGGTCAAATAGTAAACAATGTTTAGTGACATTTGGGGTATAATTACAAATCGCTTTCCAGAATGACTAGACAATGTTGAGAATAATGCAATGGAACATTACTGTGCCTATTTTCCCTCAGGCTTCCTAAAATTTACATTTTAATTTTGGATCATCCTTAACAATAAGACGTGTGTGTTAGTTATTGGTTGGACTGAAATATTAATTGGTGGTCACCAGGGATTTAATTTCTAAACCATAAAATGAATTACTAAAGTAAATGGAATTTAGTAGTAGTTTATTTTACAATAAAGGGATGATTTAAAGAATAGAGAAGGGGGGGGGGGGAGAGAGAAAGCTCTGGCTTCCTCTGAACCAGTTAGAATTTCTAAGGCACCAGTCAGAGGAAAGGAGTCTCCAGAGGATGGGCCTTGTTTGGAGGTTTACAACTCCAGAAAGTGTAAGAAAATGAGTCAGCCTTTATACTCACCATGGTGACTGTCCTAGTGACTGATTGATGAATGATCTCTGGGTCTGTTTCCACTATTTAAAGACCTTTTTCTCTTGTGTCACCTCCCCTAAATTGTACATCTACCAATCACAGCAGACTCTCCTCTCCAGGACTGCCCAGTCTTCCACACTTGGGTCACAGACCTCCCACTCAATGTATGAAATGGGTGTTCATACCTTTTTGTGGTTAGTTCACACCTTTTTGTAGTTAGTACATACCTTTTTGTGGTTAAAATGGGTAGAGCTACTTTAAATACTGGGTTTACACTTTGGGGATTAAAATCTAAAAATAGACAGGGGATTAAAATTTAGTCTTCACAATAAAGAAAGAGCTAATACCTTCATTGTTACAATCAGGAAAGAGCAAAATCCAATCTTCACATGTGTAAAATGGAACCTCAGGGTTAGATTCAAATTTTTCTAATTATTAGTAAATTAGGGCATTTTTTCATTTAGCTGTCTATGGTTTGACTTTCTTCCTTTTGACACCACTTGTTCATATGTGATACATACAAAATAAACAGAAAAATTAATGAATTAACAAAAAGTACATTTTCAAGAGGGAATACCAAACACTGCAGGAATCAGGAAAAGTTTCTCATAGAAGATGGTTCTGAACACTAAGCTTTGAAGGAAAGTAGAAGTTCCAAGAGGCAAGCAAAAGGAAAAAAAAAACATTTATTTCAAGCAGAGAAAAAGCCTGCAAAGGCACTGAGATAGCCTATGAAGGGTTTTATTCAGGAATCATCAAATGTTCCAGTTCTGGCTAGAGGAATAATGTGCAACTGATCTAGAAATACATTTCAAACAGAGGATGAAACTTGACACCAAAAAAAAGTGATATAAGAAGTCACCTTCCTGAGTTCTTTTGCAGAGCTAGGAGACCATGAGTCTGAAATACTGCATATAATTTCATACTTTCTCTAAGTGTAGGTTAGCTTTGCTGATTTTTTTCCTCTATTTTATTCCTTGTTATAAAAGAGGCTCTCTGGAAAGGGAGAGAAGAAAGAAACATTAAGAAGTAAAGGTGACATAATAACTAAAAGTTTTCATTTCTTTATCCTAAAGACAATAGAATAACCACTAAATTCTCTAGAGAAGAGCATATAGTTAGACTTCTGCTTTAGAAATGTCAATTTTAGTACTCCTAGAAATGATTAGCAATATAAATAATGAGAAACATAGAAAGACTTGCCTGAATTCATGCAAAATGAAGTAAGGGAAGCCAGGAAAATTATACACACAATATCTACAACAACATAAGAGGAAAGAACAAAAAATTGCAAAAGAGTAAAAAAAAATGTTGAGAAATTACAAAGAAAAGAAAAGATTTGAAAATATACCTCCTCTGACACATGTAGAAATGTGGAGGGAGGTGTTCAAGGAACTGAAATATACTATTGCTATGGGTAAACAATAGGTGATATATTGAAACCCAAACTATTATTGATAAGCCATTATATTGATCTTACTATTGGACTTAAATATTGTAAGATAATTTTAGCTTTGTGACTTGAAATCTGAATAATTGGTCACAAGGGGAAATTCCCAAATAATAAAATACCCAAGTCAGCTAGGAATTATGGAGATTTTAATTAATATAGAGAGGAGGGATTAAGGGGAATAGAGAGAGGGGGAGAGAGAGAGAGAGAGAGAGAAAGAGAGAAGAGAGAGAGAGAGAGAGAGAGAGAGAGAGAGAGAGAGAGAGAGAGAGAGAGAGAGAGAGAGAGAGAGAGAGAGAGAATTAATTTAAACTGCTCTGGCTCAGGCTGAGCCAGGAAGTAGTTAAAGGCCCTTGGCCAAAGTGGCCTCCCTGAGCCTAAGGGTAAGGGAGTCAGTCTTATCACTCACCACGAGACTGTCTCCAAGCTGGGTTCCTGTCCTCCACTGAACTCAATCTCCTGAACTAAGTTCAGAACCTCTCTTGAACTGACTTTTAGCCTTCTTTTAAAGAGAATTTTCTCTTATGTCAACTCCCCTAAATTTTTACGTCTACCAATGACAGTAGATGTTTTTTTCCAGGACTGCCCATTCTTAGTTCTCACCACTCTTTAGTTCTCACCTTCTATGGTTAGATTATATCTTCTGAGATACTTCACACTTCTTTGTTAAGCTTCCCTTTTGTGAGTTACTTGAACTTTTTTGTAATTAATTTAACCTTTACAGGTACTTAACACCTTTTTGTATTAGATTTAAAAAATATACCTAGCTTAAGGTTCTAGCTTCACTATAAGATATGAGTTAAGTACCTTCATTGTTCAATCAGGAGTCTACAACTTTATCTTCCCCTAAAATATATCAAATTACGGTGGAGAAATTTCCAAGTTCACAATATAGGTATTACAAGGCTGTTGGTAATGCCCAGCTGTTATAAAAATAATAAAGTTGTCAGTGGTTAAACTAATTCACAGGTGGTGGGTGGAGGGCTGGATGCAGTTTAATCCAACACTAATTTATTTATGGTTCAGGTAGGAAAAGGAAATAGGAGGATTGAAAGTAGGAGTTAGGGATAGGTATATTAGTTAAAATACCTATTTACCTTATTCTATAATATCTAAATAAAAACCCCAAAACCTAACTCCTCCCAGAGTTTCTTTTTCTACAAAGGTAGACACTACATTTTGCTACTAACATATTAAATTCTAACTTACTAACCTATGCTAAAATGATGAACTTGAACTTCTGGGTAAACATGGCAGTAGTCTAGATGTAAGACTCATTCCCTTCTCAGCACTCACCGATATAGACTACCTCAAAAGACAAAAAATATCAAATTCATGAGAACGAAAGAACTCTACAGTAGGGTGCAGAATTGAAGGTATGTAGGATTGGGGCTTTTCCACACTATAAGGAGGTAGAAAAGCTTCCATAAAAACCATAATCTGATCTACCCTCCCCCATCCCACCTACAGAGCCAGAGTGAGAGCCAGCATGTGCCAGAATAAGTGAGTGAGGGGCACCTCTAGAGTGAGTAAGGGGCACCTCTGGGTCCATGGGAGATGAATAAGACCACTAAATACCTACCCCTGAGATCAGCTACAGTTGAAACCCCACAGGCTGAAGAGCACAGATCATGGGCATTCACAGGAAAACAGCACAGAGAAGGGCAGCAAACAGCAGAAGCTGCGGAGATTTGAGAGCTTGCCTCTGCCAAAATCCTTGCTCCTTAGCTCAATACACAGAGAAACTGCCCATCTCATTCAGATTTCTGACTAAAAAGGGGAGGAAAAACCTTCACAATAATGGCAAATTATGTCCAGGAGGAACAACCTCCCTCCAAAAAAAACAGGAAGGAAGGATTGACCCTGGAAAATTTTTATGGAGGAAAAACTCAGGCTACAGAGGAAATACAGGAAGAAATTCAAATAAAACCAAAACATTCCAACCAAAAAAATTTAAATTGTCCACAAGCTCACTCTTGAAGAATTTAAATTGGAGCTTATCAAAAAGATGGAAGCCTTCTGGCAACAAAAGTTGGAAATAATTCAAAGAGAAAATAACAGTTTAAAGGATAAGAACTCCCAATTGGAGAAACAGCTAAAAGCCACCAAAAGCAGGATAGACAAAACTGAAAAGGAAAACCAGTCTTAAAAGACCAGAATCAGGAAACTGGAAGACACTGATCTTGCAAAACAGCAAGAATTAATAAAGCAAAGTCAAAAGACTGACAAAAGAGAAGAAAACATAAAATATCTCACCAAGAAGATGACAGATCAGGAAAACAGAGCAAGGAGAGACAATATGAGAATCATTGGTCTATCTGAAAAGTCAGAAATTAACAGAAATCCTGACATCATACTACAAAAAATAATCATCCAAGAAAACTGCACTGATGTTCTTGAACAAGGGGGAGGGGGGGATAGACATTGAAAGAATTCATAGAACACCCTCTACACTGACTCCTTAAAAGCCAGCTCCCAGGAATGTAATTGCCAAATTCAAGAGCTTTCAAGCTAAGGAGAAAATTCTACAAGAAGCCAAAAAGAGACAATTCAGATACCAAGGTGCACCAATCAGGATCACACAAGACCTGGCAGCTTCCACAATAAAGGACCTCAAGGCCTGGAACATGATATTCAAAAAGGTTTTTTAAATTCAAAAATTGGGTCTTCAACCAAGGATCACCTATATCCATCAAAACTGACAATATACATACTGGGGAAACTTTGGGCATTCAACAAAAGAGAAGATTTCCAAGTATTTGTAAAGAAAAGACCAGAACTAAATGGAAAGTTTGATAGCCAAACACAAAGATCAAGAGAAACATGAAAAGGTAAATAAGAAAGAGAGGGAAAAGGGGGAAAATTTCTTCTTTAAGGGCTACAATTAGATCAAATTGGGGGAAATATTATTTGTAACTCTCAAAAATTATATTCACTATTATAGTAATTAGAAGAATCATTCACAGGAAGAGATTGGGGTAACAAGTGCTATGAGATGATAAACAAAAAAATAAAAATGGAAGGAGGGGAAGCAAAGATGGCACCAAGAGATACTTGAGGAAATAAAATAAATAGAATAATCTTTATCACACAAAGACACGCAGGGGAACGAGAGGGGAAGAATACTCTTATAAGAAGGAGATGAAGAGAGTGCTAATAGGTAATACTTAAACCTTACTCTCAGTGAAATCAATTCTGAGAGGGAAGAACATATAGATCCATTGGAGTCTTGAATACTATCTTATCCTACAGGGAAATTGAGAAGGAAAAACTAAGGGGGATAGGGTGGAGGGAGTACAAAAAGTGAGGGGAAAAGAAGTGGAAAGGGACTTAACAGATCCTAAAAAAAAAACACAAATGGAACAAAAAAAGAGGGACCAGAAAGGGAAGTATATCAAGGGAGGGGATTAGGAGGACTGATTAGAAGCAAATGACTGATTTAAAAGGATATAGCAAAAGAAGAAAGGACAGAACTAGGAGAGGATATCAAAAGGCTGGGGAATACACAAGTGACAATAATAGCATTGAACGTGAGTGGGATAAACTCACCCATAAAACGAAAACAAATAGGAGAGTGGATTAGAATCCAAAATCCTACCATATGTTGTCTACAAGAAACACACCTGAGGTGGGTAGATACTCACAAGGTTAGAATTAAAGGTTGGAGCAAAACCTATTGGGCCTCAACTGATAGAAGGAAGGCAGGAGTTGCAATCATGATGTCTTGACAAAGCCAAAGTAAAAATAGATCTGATTAAAAGGGGTAGGGAAGGTAAATACATCCTGATAAAAGGGAGTATAGAAAGCAAGGAAATAGCAGTAATCAAACTCTATGCACCAAATGGTATAGGATGCAAATTTCTAAAGGAAAAACTACTGGAATTGATGAAGGAAATAGATAGTAAAACTATACTAGTGGGAGACCTAAACCTACCACTATTAAATTTAGATAAATCAAATCAAAAAATAAGTAAGAAACAGGTAAAAGGTATGAATGAAATCTTGGAAAAATTAGAGTTAATAGATATATGGAGAAAAATAAATAGGGGCAAAAAGGAATACACCTTCTTTTCAGCAGCACATGGTACATTCACAAAGATTAACCATGCACTAGGTCATAAAAAGATGGCAAACAAATGCAGAAAAGCAGAAATAATAAATGCAAACTTTTCAGATTATAACACAATAAAAATAATGATCAGTACATGGAGAGGAAAATAAAAAATTAATTGGAAATTAAATAATATGATTCTCCAAAATCAGTTAGTTAGAGAACAAATCACAGAACAAATTAATAATTTCATTGCAGACAATGACAATGATGATACATCCTTTCCAAATCTATGGGATGCAGCCAAAGCAGTACTCAGGGGAAAATTTATATCCTTGAATTCATATATTAACAAATTAGGGAGGGAAAGGTCAATGAATAGGACATGTAAATCAAAAACTTGAAAGCAAAGAAATTAAAAATCCCAGAAGAAAACTAAATTAGAGCTCCTAAAAATTAAGGGAGAAATTAATAAAATTGAAAGTGAAAGAACTATTGAACTGATAAATAAGAACAGAAGCTGGTATTGTGAAAAAAGCAAACAAATAGACAAAGTAATGGTCAATCTAATAAAAAAAAAAAGGAAAGAAGAAAACCAAATTAACAGTATCATAGATGAAAGGGAGATCTTACCTCCAATGAAGAGGAAATTAAGGTAATCATTAAAAACTATTTTGCCCAGTTATATAGCAATAAATAAATCTAGGTGAAATGGATGAATATTTACAAAAATATAAATTGCCTAGATTAACAGAAGAAGAATTCTGAAATAATCCCATATCAGAAAAAGAAATTGAACATGCCATTAAAAAACTCCCTAAGAAAAAATCCTCAGGGCCTGATGGATTCACAAGTGAATTCTATCAAACATTCAAAGAAGAGATAATCCCAATACTATACAAACTATTTGACATAATCAGCAAAGAGGGAGATCTAACAAATTCCTTTGACAACACAAATATGGTACTGATTCCAAACCCAGGCAGGTCAAAAACAGAGAAAAAAAACTATAGACCAATCTCCTTAATGAACATAGATGTAAAAATTTTAAATAGGATTCTAGCAAAAAGACTCCAGCAAGTCATCATAAGGGTTATTCACTATGATCAGGTGGGATTTATACCAATGCAAGGATGGTTCAATATTAGGAAAACCATCCACATAATTGACCATATCAACAAGCAAACCAACAAAAATCACATGATAATCTCAATAGACACAGAAAAAGCGTTTGACAAAATACAACTCATTCCTATTGAAAATACTAGAAAGTATAAGAATAGAAGGGTCTTTCCTAAAAATAATGAACAATATCTATCTAAAACCATCAGCCAATATCATCTGCAATGGGGATAAACTAGATGCATTCCCAATAAGATCAAGAGTGAAACAAGGATGCCTCTTGTCACCACTGATATTTAACATTGTACTAGAAACACTGATAGTAGCAATTAGAGAAGAAAGAGAAATTGAAGGGATTAAAATTGATGAGGAGGAGACCAAGCTATCACTCTTTGCAGATGGTATGATGGACTACTTAAAGAATCCTAGAGAATCAATGAAAAAGCTAGTGGAAATAATCAACAATTTTAGCAAAGTTGCAGGATACAATATAAACCCACATAAGTCATCAGAATTTCTATATATCTCCAACACATCTCAGCAGTAAGAATTAGAAAGAGAAATTCCATTTAAAACACCCTAGACAAAAAAAAATACTTGGGGAATCTATCTGCTGAGACAAACAAAGGAACTATATGAACACAACTATAAAACACTTTCCACACAATTAAAACTAGATCTAAACAATTGGAAAAACATTAATTGTTCATGGGTAGGATGAGCTAACATAATAAAAATGACCATGCTACCCAAACTTATTTACTTATTTAGTGCCACAACTATTGAACTAGCAAAAAACGTTTTTGCTGAATTAGAAAAAAACCATAACAAAGTTCATTTGGAACAATAAAAGATCAAGGATATCCAGGGAAACAATGAAAAAAAAAATGCGAAGGAAGGTGGCCTTGCAGTACCAGATTTCAAACTATACTATAAAACAGTGGTCATCAAAACAATATGGCTAAGAGACAGAAAGGAGGATCAGTGGAATAGTCTTGGGGTAAGTGACCTCAACAAGCTAGTCTATGACAAGCCCGAGGTTCCCAGCTTTTGGGACAAAAATCCAGGATTTGATAAAAACTGCTGATAAAATTGGAATACCGTGTGGGAGAGATTTGGTCTGGATCACCATCTCACACCCTACACCAAGATAAACTCAAAATGGGTGAATGACTTGAACATAAAGAAGAAAACTATAAGTAAATTATGTGAACACAGAATAGTATACATGTCAGACCTTTGGGAAAGGAAAGAGTTTAAAACAAAGCAAGACTTAGAAAAGTCACAAAATCTAAAATAAATAATTTTGATTACATCTTATTAGAAAGGTTTTGTACAAACAAAACCAATGTAACCAAAATTAGAAGGGAAGCAACAAATTGGGAAACAATCTTCATTACAAAAACTTCTGACAAGGGTCTAATTACTCAAATTTACAAAGAGCTAAATCAATTGAAGAAAATATCAAGATATTCTCCAATTGATAAGTGAGCAAGGGACATGAATAGGCAATTTTCAGTCAATGAAATCAAAACTATTAATAAGCACATGAAAAAGTGTTCTCCATCTCTTATAACCAGAGCTATGCAAATCAAAACAACTCTGAGGTATCACCTCACACCTAGCAGATTGGCTAACATAACAGCAACAGAAAGTACTAAATGCTGGAGGGGATGTGGCAAAGTCAGGATATTAATGCATTGCTGGGGGAGTTGTGAATTATTCCAACCATTCTGGAGAGAAATGTGGAACTATGTCCAAAGGGCGCTAAAAGACTGTCTGCCCTTTGATCCAGCCATAGAACTGATGGGTTTGTACCCCAAAGAGATAATAAGGAAAATGAAATGTACAAGAATATTCATAGCTGCACTCTTTGTGGTGGCCAAAAATTGGAAAATGAGGGGATGCCCTTCAATTGGGGAATGGCTGAACAAATGGTGGTATATGTTGGTGTAAATCTTGAAATCTCTCAGACTTGTGAATGTTAAAAATTTCCCCATCAGGGAATTCTTAATTGGAACAAATTCCCTACTGAGAAACATTCCCCATTTTGATGTGAGAACTCGCCAGGATCAGAAATGGGAGGACCTCTACTCCACCCGTACTTAAGACTGCTTTAGGGGAGAAAACTCATTGCTAAACAAAGAAAGTACTTGGATCCATGCTTATGGTGGGGCAAGGAGTTCTTTGAGCCAGGCCTGTTTTTAAAATTGATACAATGGGATGCTAAGTGCCTATAAAGGTGGGGCAACTTGTAAACTACTTAGACCTAAAAGGTGAAAATTTACTCAGAGGTTTTCTCTTAATGAAATTAGTCAACACAGCAGCATTTTTTTTCTCTCTCTTACTAAAGATATTAATCTACTCAGCTGTGAATTCAAAATGGGCTGTCTTTTGGAAAACATCTACAGTGATTGGTAGATGTAGGGACTTAGGGGAGGTGACATGGGAGAAAAACCCCTATATAAGAAAAAGCAGAATCTCTTGATAGATATAATCCTTTTGGAGAATTCCTTTGGAGGATCTCTGATGAGGACTGCTTGGAAGAATCTCTTGAGAGAGACTCTGGAGAAGGGAAGCTCTTGGAGGACAATCTCTAAGGAGGTCTCCCTGGAGCTCCTCTAAGGGGACTCTGTCCCTCTGGAGGCTCTGGAGAGAGGCCCTTTGGAACAGTCTCTGGCTGGAAGGCTCTCTGGTGAAGTCAGCTGAGATGGAGCTGGCCTGGTGTCACTAAAATCCTTGTTTAGTCAGACCTTGTGGTGAGTGTTAAAAAACTGACTGATTCCTCTCTTAAGGCTCAGGTCTAGGCCATATTGGCTTGAGGCCCTTCATACTTATTCCTTTCTTACTCTCTCTTTCTTTGATTACTCATTATATTGTTAATTAAAATCTCTATAAAACCCATTTGACTTGGGTATTTGAATAATTGGGAATATTTCCCTGGCGACTACCTTATATTTGATTTAAAACCCAAGACACTGTAGTGAAACATATTTTCTGCAGTCAAAATTTACTCACCCTCTCTTATATCTAACACAATTTATATCTTCCACCATTTTAACTCACTACAGTTTAAGACCTCAACCATTTTAAATCTCACATTGGTGAAGGAATACTATTGTGATCAAAGGAATAATAAAGTGGAGGAATTCCATGGGAACTGGAACAACCACCAGGAAGTGATGCAGAGCGAAAGGAGCAGAACCAGGAGAACATTGTACACAGAGACCAATACACTGTGTTACAATCGAATGTAATGGACTTCTCCAGTAGTGGCAATGCAGTGATCATGAACAACTTGGAGGGATCTCTGAGAAAGAACACTATCCACATTCAGAGGAAACACTGTGAGAGTAAAAACACAGAAGAAAAACAACTGCTGGATTACATGGGTCGAGGGGGATATCATTGGGTATGTAGACTCTAAATGATCGTCCTAGTGTAAACATCAACAACATGGAAATAGGTTATGATCAAGGACACATGTAAAACTCAGTGGAATTGTGCTTGTGTGTCAGCTACCGGAAGGGTGAGGGGAGGGGAAGGAGGAATAGAAAATGATTTCTTAACCAAGGAATAATGTTTGAAATTGACCAAATAAAATTTAAAAAATAAAATAAAATGATGAACTTGAAATATATAATAGACTCCTAAAGTAATGTATATAGTCTTCAGAGAGACATTGAAGCAGTTTTTCTCTCTCTCCAAAGTCAGAAAAGAGCCAGCCCTCTGTCAGTTTAGTCCAACTGTCACCTCAGATGACAAAAGTGTTTTCCAGCTCCCCCTCTGGTTCCCAGGGGAAAAGCTCTCAATTGACATGCTGATCTCAGGATTTGTATTTCATATCTATAGTAATAGTCTCAAAGTCACTAAAGATCTTTTTTTCCTCTCAGAGAATGACCCAGAAACCTGACCCTAAGGAAGTCAGAGAGTCAGGACCCAGAACTCCCAGGCCAGCTCCTTTTTATGGTAGGCCTTCTTAAAGTGACCAGCAAACTCTGTCTTTCCCCTCTTTTAAAGGGGACAGTCACAAACCCTTTCTCTGACTTAAAATCCCTGCTCCTAATGAGACAGGGTAAACGAGATAAAATCCTTATCACAACAATATTCATGTTGTCAACATGGAATCTAGAAACCCCAAACTTTTGGCCTAGTGGGATCTGGTGAATCCCAGATTTCAGGACTACCTTGTAGGTTGGAGACCCCAAAGTTTGTACTTATTCCCTGTTCCTGTGGGAATCCACCCTGAAGGGAATCCCAGGCTAGCAGTTTTAGACAAACTGCTATCCTGGGATTCCCTTCAAGTACAAACTTTTGGGTCTCCAACCTACAAGCTAGTCCTGAAATCTGGGGTTCACCAGCTCCCACTAGGTCACAAATTTGGGGTTTCTACATTCCATGTTGACAATGTATAGATTGGATTTGGTCTTTTTATTCATTTTCCTCTTTACTTTAAAAAAAAACTGCTTTGTTATAAAGGATTACTTCCTGGAGGGAAAGGACAAAATAAAGGAGAAAATCTAGGCAATTTAAAAACAAAATATTTCAATAAAAAGAAAAAAGAAATGTCCATTGTAAGCATTAAACACTGATAGGTATCATACTTCGGTCTCCAGAGGAGCCACACTTTCATTTAGACTACCACAAAAGTAGTTATGGGGAATATCAAAGAGTTATATTACATTCAGGTATCCAGCTTAACCCAAGGGAAAACTATTCCCCTTTAACAGATGTGCTGTACATTCTAGACCAAGAACTCTTAAGACCTGCCCAAGTGATTTCAGTGCTAATCATGTTATTCCTATTCTAAGCTTTCCTTTTTCCATAATTTTGAATGTATTCTTTCCCAGGTCTTATCCCTGCTCTAATTCATAGAAATGCATCTCAATAGCAATTTTAAATGTTTATTTCATTTCTCAGTTGATAAACTTCTTATTTCAATTTGTGGTATTTTCCACAGACAACTTTGCTCCATTTGAAGAGATGGAGAAAGTCTTAAGGGGAATTGTAACAGGTGACTTCCTTCAATTCTTGGTTCATTTGCCACCTAGTTGTCCTAACCACTTAAACTGGTTTACTTGACAATAAATTAAGTCTGTATTTCCTCATATCTCCCATCATCAGCACCCTCCTAGTCTCAGAATGTAAGCTCCTCATCAAGGAGCATTTTCTTCCTCTTTGTCTTTCTAACTCCACCCTAACTCTAAATCCACAATGCCTTTCTCTTTTATTTGTGGGGACATGGAAGGGGAAGACTAATGGTTTTACCAGTATAAGGAAGTCCTGATATGGACACTCCCTACACCAGTGCAAATCAGCATCATGTCTGTGGCAGATTATTAGAAAGTAACTTGGTCCACTGAGAAGTTAAGTGGCTTACCCAATTTCTCCACTGTTAGTATTACTCAGAGGCAGATTTTGAACCCAACTCTTCCTTACTCAAAGCCCATATTCCATTCCATCTCTCAACCAGGACATTGAAAGCACTTACTAAATGTTGATTGAATTAAATTGGTCATTATCCTGACTAAAAAGGCATACCAAGGGAAATCTCCTTCATTCACTGATCTAAATCCAAAAAGGCTCTAGGGGATAAGGAAGAGAGGACCTTTTCAGGGATTTTCTTAAAAGTATTATCAGGCAACAACAAATCATACAAAAGAAGTCTGTTAACAGTTATTCACATGCCCCCAGTCATCCAAAAATAAGCATGCCCTATCACTGAGGGGCTCCTATCCTTTCTCCAGTTGCATCTTATATTTTCAAAGTCTACCATCTAATCTGTTAAATCAAGATGACATTTCCACTTCTTTAATCACAACAGAAAGCTTTTGCATACGGAGGTCATTAGCCAGAGTAATGGGGAGCAAGTTTTCTCACTCTGGCCTCTTTCTTGTGGAATAGCACTGGGAGTTATTGCAGCAGGAGTTAACAGATAAAAGGTTTTTCCTGTTGATAGCAACTGTGCTGTGTCTGTTCTTCAGTGAAATTTCTAGCTTGTAGAAATTCACTTAATGGCTCCTAAGAATGATGGCAGTTCCAAGAGTAATCTAGTACGTCCACATTGCTGCTGAGATAATAGTGAAAAGGCTTTCAGAGAGAAGGGAAGGCAGTTAAAGTGCTAGGCAAGTATGAAATATTTGCATCATTTTTATTCATTCATTTGCAACTTTCCACAGAATAGAGTAGAGGTGTCTGCACACAGTAACTAGTCAAGCAATGGAATAGGAAAAGCAGTAGTCTAGGAGTCAAGAGAATAAACAGGAAGCCCTGGTTTTAGTCATGGAATGGTTATTCTTCTCAGATAAGCATATTTCCCATCTGTAAAATGGGGCCAAGAATGCCTCAGCCACCTATCTCATATTATAAGGGAAGTACTTTGTAAAAGTACTTACGCAAAACACTATTCTCATTTTTGTAGATGAGGAAACATGTGAAGAAAGGTTAAGGACTTATCCATGGTCAAAAAGAGTTTTAGAGCCAAGATGAAAACGCAAATCTCCTGAATCCAAATCAAGCTACTCATTCTATTGTGTTATGCTGTGTCCAAATAGTTCTTAAATCAAGGGAGGTACTGAAGCCAAAAAGATAAAATGTAAACAAGATAAATGTGAAGTTCTACACAGGTTCAAGAAAATAACTGCATATTAGACTAAGAGAATAGTTTAAAAAGTAGTTGATTTTTTTTAAGCCTAACAAATGGTTTTAATGAATTGCAGTCTCAATTTGTATCAACAGTGTGCTGTGGCAATAAAAATCATCAAAGATCATAGGCTATATTCCTAAAGGTTGATATACAAGATAAGAGAAATGATTGTTCCAATATATTCTAGGCCATTCAAATGAAATTTTGAATCATGTCCAGTTCTTGGGGAACCAAAGTAGAGAATGACCATTTCTAAGTTGAAGTGTTTCTGAAGAAGAAATAAGACAGATAATGAAAATATTCAAAAAATATTCAACAAAAAGTTGAATCCCTGAGATCAGTTGAAAAACATCAGAGATGTTTAGCATAGAAAAGATTTAGATTGTGGGAGAAAAGAGGTGAATGTCAGAAATTCTTTTCTACCTTGTCCTAGATGGAAGACCTGGGTAGAAGTATGCTAGAGGCAGGTTTTTGCTCAATATTATATAAAAGGCTAAATAATATATAAACCACCACATTTAGACAACATCACAGTCCTAAAATACTTAACGAATAGGTAGGAATGGCATGAAAGAGAAAGGAAAAAATAGCCAAATTGTCCAAACACAGACAGAAAATTTGTACTGGAAGAGACGAAATTGTGATAGTGTCAAGAGATAACAATCTATTATTAATATTATTAATAAATGATTGAGAAAATATCAACTGCTAACCTTTAAGTGGTCTTTAATCAGGTCCTAAAGAACCCCTACTAAGAACTAACTGTGATACAAAACCAAGAAGACCAAAAATAATGGACATAGTTGAAAGAGGGAAAGCAATTCTCAAAGGCATGAACCTCTGAAGATTCCTGATACCTTTTTGGTTACTCAAGAGGTCAAAAAATTTTCATAATAATATTAAGCTTATTTATTTTTTTATTATTTATTTTTTTATTTATTATTTATATATATATGTACATATATATTATAATAAAATTAATTATTTATTATTAAGTTATTTGCCTCTTTAAATACTCCTCCCTTTTCCAATTATATGTATGTGAGGCTAGATTTTCTACATATATTTCAATCAAAATAAAACATTACAAAAATTGAATGCAAAAGTAGATGTGAGAATCCAGCTACTTCTCTAATCTTGTAAGATCCTCAGCCTTATGATGACTGCTTTGATAGGGACCTGGAATGAGTCTTGCTATAGAGAACAATAGAGTCCTGCTGAACGCTACTGTAAATTGACACCATTTTTAATTATGTATGCTTTTCCTGTGTTTAGAATCATTACATTCAATAAGATGGACATTATAGAACTTTACTCTCTCTATATATATAAAGCAATGCCCCTAGTCTCACAAATGTTTTGGTTTCATAAAATCTATTTTTCATAAAATGTTACTTATGTTAAGATGTAATAAGCTTGTTGTTATTTTAATGAATTAATAAATATTTAAATTTTTTATTTTTTTAATTTCTAATGTAATAGATATCTATAGACATAAACCATATAGCCAAAAGGTAAAGAGGTCCTGAGACCAATATGTTTGAGAACTATGTGTCTAGATCATCAAAGATGAAAAACAGGAAAGAGAACAAAACCTCAGATCATGTAGATGTTTCTACTAACTCTCCAAGATACTCCTAGACTGACACACCTTGTATTTCAGCATAAAAGTAATCTCAGAGAGGGGGCAGCTGCTTCTCTTACCTGGTGAGACCCTCACTTCACGCTGGCTACTGTGATAGGTATGTGGGTTGGAACTTGCTATGGGGGACAGCAGATTCTGTCAATTTGCTTCAACTCTTTATTGTCCCAATTTTGAATTATGTATGCTTTTCCTGTGGATCCTTACAAATAAACTTTCTTTCATCTATATCCTGTGCTTATATGAGGTCAGTCATACATTCTTTTCTTATACATCTACCTACTCACCTATGTGAAATTTTTATTCAAGTCATTTATCCATAGATCAATGTTCACTGAAAGATGTAGGGAATATACAATCCCATTGTGCTTTTAGTTTGTTGAATATGAAAAAGCATTTGATTCAATAGAGCAAAATGCTGCTCTTTGCCAAGTAGATTCTTTTCCAGTAAAATCAAAATCATTCAAAATTCCTCTGTTCACACCAGAAATAACCCTATTCAATGACCCTCAGATCATAAACATCGGGAAGGGAATAAAATAAGAAATGAATTTTCATTTTAATGCATTTGTGCCTTATTTTTGAAGGATACATTACAAGCAATGAATGAATTAATTTACAAAAACATCTCAGCATTTCAGTTTGACATTTGGAATATGTTTCCAGGGGAATCTGAATGCCAAATCTTCCCTCCAAGGAAAGTAGATATTGCTGCCTTCAGATAATCCAGTAACAATGATCAATAACATTTCTTTCTCAGCTACAGATGTCAAGACTAAGAGTTCAAAGAAAATCATGTTGAGAGCTTTGTACCACTACAGCATGGGCACTACATCAAGACTCTCCATTACTGAATAAATTCAGGACAATATTTTGAAGTTTGTTTATTAATCCTTTGACAAGTCAGACTGAGCAGCTGAAAACTGGCACCTAAAGAATATTCAAACCTTTAAATCAGTTTAAAAATTTTTTGAGGAAGGATTCATTTTACTTATATATATATATATATATATATATATAAAACATAATATGTAATGTAATAATAATACATATGATTTTTCATAAATGTATAATAAATTATTATAAATATAATAATATTATTATATATAAAATATAATATAATAATATTATATTATATATAAAATATAATATAATATTATTATATTATATTATATATAAAATATAATATAATAATAATAAATATTATAAATATAAATAAAAATTATTATAAATATAAATAAATAAATAAAAATGTATAAAAATTATTATAAATATAAAAAAATTATCTCAGAGAAACAAATTCTCATATTAGCGATGTCCAAAAATCTAGGCCTCATTCTTTTCCTCCCTCCCTTTCCCTTCCTCCTGCTTCCCAAGAAGGCAGAATTTTCTTAAATAAAAAAACATAAAATAGCCATGGATTTTAAAATGCAAAATCACATTCCCAAAATGCTCCTATTTTCCCTCCAATTCAATTCAACAAACATTTAGTAGATGCCTGTTAAGAACAATGCTAGTTTCTGGGAATACAAAGACAAACATGAAAAAATCTTTGTTCTATAGA
Source organism: Monodelphis domestica (assembly GCF_027887165.1). Lineage (NCBI taxonomy): Eukaryota > Metazoa > Chordata > Mammalia > Didelphimorphia > Didelphidae > Monodelphis > Monodelphis domestica. The sequence goes on along the minus strand of NC_077230.1, from coordinate 47,783,740 downwards.
GCTTTGGGTCTTACTGGAGAATATGGCATGTTCACAAGTAAAGAAATGCATAGGTATCAAAAGTGATTCACAGCTATTTAAAAAATAAAACCTGTCTTAGAATTGATAAGTATACCAAAGGCAAGGCTAATGGGATTAAGGGATTTGCCTCATATCACACACCCTAGGAAGTATCTGATGTCATATTTGAACCCAAAACTACCCATCTTTAGGCCTTTCTATCGACTGAGTCACTTAGCTGTCCCTTACACAATCATTTTTAAAGGTAGAGGGTGCTAGTAATTGAAGTGATCAAGAAGGGCATTGAGTAGGTGATGATGTATGAGATGGATGTGCTTTGATGGAAGCTGGGAGTTCTATGAGACACAGATGAGAAGAGAGTGAATTCATTGTAGAATCAGGAGATTGGAAATGGAATGTCATATGGGACAGAGAATAGTAAGCTGACAATTCGACTGATTTGAGAATGCATGAAGGGGCTCAGGTGCCAAGAAGGTCTGGAAAAGTCAACAAAACTGGGTCTAAAAGTAATTGATCCCTATCAGCTAAGTCTTTCTGGAGACTAAATTCAAGAAGCTCAAGACTAAAGGGCCTTCCCATATCTGAGGTAACACTAATTTGTCATAAACAGTTTCTGGGAGATGAGACATCCAAAACTGATAATCAAAAAAGGGCTATCAAAAACATTATTTTAAGAGTCCATTCTAACATTCAGCAATACTAGTTTCCTAAGAATCATTCAGAAGAAGGAAAGCAAGATCCTGAATTTTCTTAGATAAATATCCTGAGTTTTCTTAGGATAGATATTGTCCCTATTTTTCTTCTTATCCAATCTAGGGCCAGTGCCTCATCCAAGCCAGGCACATTTTCTCATCAGTGCAGTAGTGGAAGAGTAGAGGGCCTCACTCAGGCTTATACTCACTAACTATGATAATAGGAAGGAAAATTCAGATAATCCTAAAGGATGAAGTTACACTGAACTTCTAGGTGAAAACAAACTTTTTAACATCTCAACAACAAGAATACAGAAAAAAAAAGGCTTTGGTGAGAGCAAATTAACTTCAAATCACTCAACTGGGTTCTAGGCTACCTATTTCACATCATACTGGCAATGTCAGAACCAATGAGGGCAATTGGTATGACAACTTCATCAAGCTCTCTATTTTTCATTGTAAGCTTCCATAATCCTTCCTCCTCTTTACTGGCTACAAAAAGAGGAGTTTATAACTAAAACAATACATCCCCATCACTAAGGAGAAAATATCTTTCACTGTCCCCTCCCCATGCTGAGACCTCATATTAATATTAACTACATGGGATGGTTTCAGGTAATTCCAAAGGTTCCATTTACATAATATAAACATAAACCATATAGCCAAAAGGTAAAGATGTCCAGAGACCAATAAATCAGAATCAAAGTTGCCAGGAGTGTGTGATAATTTGCCAACTCCTAAGAATTCATATCTTTTCCCCTAAATATATTCACCCTAATTAGCCATCACAGCTATGAATCATAAGTACTTCCATCTGCTTCCAACTAAGCAAAGATGACCTTTCCCTCAGTATTGTCTCCAAAAAAACTCTTGATGAAAAATTTGGATTACCCTATGGAACCATTAGTGACCAGTGACCTTCCTGCTGGAATCTAACTGCCCCTTATAAATTTGGCACTGCCCCCTTTTCTATCCATCATTGCTCAGGTATAATGTATCCAGTCTCCTCAAAGAGTTACAATTAGAACATCTTGATCCTTAGAGAAGGTTCAGTCCTTACCTGAGGGGCACTTATCCCAAGTCTTTCAGGTATGGACATAAACATTTGGATGACTCAGAATAACAAAATAACAAAAAACAAAATAACAAAAATAAAATTTTCTTTGATGTGTGCTCTGAACAGTACCTGGCACAGAGAAGACACTTAATTTCAGAGATATACTATTTTGATAGGGGGCAGAAAACCCCATAACTATTCTTTTTCTTAATACTAGTTTTACTAATGCCTCCAGAGTCCAATGGAAAATCAGTCATCATAATGATTTAAGAAGTACTAACCAACAAGAGTGCAGGCTCAAAGAAGCTCCAAGAACTGCATTTGCTCCTTTGAAAACACTTGCTGAGTACAACATTACTCTTTAGAGCCTGAAGAAAATCTGAAGATTTTAGTCCAGTTTAAACAACCAGAGAAGAAAAATATGAAATCTTCCTTAGGCAATTACCGTGCCTCAGTTCTTCTTAAGTTCAGCTCATGCTCTCCTTTAAACATCATTTTATCCAGGGTGTCACATAATTCATAAGCTGCTGGAGGGAGAAGAATAGCCACATACTGTACCACAATTGATTGACATACATTATAATTTAAAACATTAATATTTCCATTATGTATAATATAAAATGAACCTACCATTTTTAAAAAATGTTCCCATTAGCTTGAGGATTTCTATTAAATTTCAATCTAATGTCATCAAATATCAAATGCAAAATCGGCTTATCTTGCCTTTCACTGTTTTATCCAGATATAAAAGTAGCCCCTTATCATGTTATAAATCTATTTCTTATCTGTGGGCATCAACCACATTTAGTAACTAAAGAATGATAAAAGGTGGTACTGACTTCTGGATAAACATGGCAGCAGTCTAGCCACAATACTCTTCCTCTCCTCAGCACCCACCAATATTGACTACCTCAAAAGACCAAAAAAAAACAAATTCATGAGGACAAATGGAATCTACAGTATGGCACAGCATTGAAGGTACATGGGATTTGGGCATTTCCACACTACAAGGGGGTGAAAAAGCTTCCACCAAAACCCCAGCAGGCTGAAGAGCACGGACTGTGGACACTCACAGGAAAACAGTACAGAGAAGGGCAGCAAACAGCAGAAGCTGCAGAGATTTGAGAGCTTGCCTCAGGCAAAATCCCTGCTCCTTAGCTCCATACACAGAGAGCCTGCTCATCTCACTCAGATTTCTGACTAAAAAGGGAAGGAAAAACCTCCACAGTGATGGCAAATTATGTCCAGGAGCAACAACCTCTCTCCAAGAAAAATAGGAAGAAGGGGTTGACCCTGAAAAAAATTTTACAGAGATAAAACTCAGGCTACAGAGGAAATACAGGAGGAAATTCAAATAAACCCAAAATCTTCCCAAAAAATGGAAATTTTGCACAAGCTCTTGAAGAATTTAAATTGGAGCTTATCAAAAAGATGGAAGCCTTCTGGCAACAAAAGTTGGAAATAATTCAATGAGAAAATAACAGTTTAAAGGATAAGAACCTCCAATTGGAGAAACAGCTAAAAGCCACCAAAAGCAGGATAGACAAAACTGAAAAGGAAAACCAGTCTTAAAAGACCAGAATCAGGAAACTGGAAGACAATGATCTTGCAAAACAGCAAGAATTAATAAAACAAAGTCAAAAGACTGACAAAATAGAGAAAACATAAAATATCTCACCAAGAAGATGACAGATAAGGAAAACAGAACAAGAAAAGAAAATTTGAGAATCAATGGTCTCAGAAAAGCCAGAAATGAACAGAAATCTTGACATCATACTACAAGAAATCATGCAAGAAAACTGCCTTGATGTTCTGGAACAAGGGTGGGGGAGGCGGGAATTGACATTGAAAGAGTACATAGAACACCCTCTACACTAAATCCTTAAAAGGCAACTCCTAGGAATGTAATTGCCAAATTCAAGAGCTTTCGAGCTAAGGAGAAAAGTCTACAAGAAGCCAAAAAGAGACAATTCAGATACAAAGGAGCAACAATAAGTATCACACAAAACCTGGCAGCTTCCACACTAAAGGACCACAAGATATGGAACATGATATACAGAAAGGCAAGAGAATTGGGTCTTCAACTAAGAATCATCTATCCATCAAAATCTTACTATATACATACTGGGGAAAGTTTGGGAATTCAACAAAAGAGAAGATTTCCAAGTATTTGTAAAGAAAAGACCAGAACTAAGTGGAAAGTTTGATAGCCAAACACAAAGATCAAGAGAAACATGAAAAGGTAAATAAGAAAGAGAGGGAAAAGGGGAAAAAATTTTATTCAAACGTTCTTCTTTAAAGGCTACAATTAGATCAAATTGGGGGAAATGTTATTTGTAACTCTCAAAAATTATATTCACTATTATAGTAATTAGAAGAATCATTCACAGGAAGAGATTGGGGTAATAAGTGCTATGAGATGATAAACAAAAAAAAAAAGAAAAATGGAAGGAGGGGAAGCAAAGATGGCACCAAGAGATACTTGAAGAAATAAAATAAATAGGATAATCTTTATCACACAAAAATTTTCATGAGAAGGAAAGGGGAAGAATACTCTTATAAGAATGAGATAAAGAGAGTGCTATTAGGTAATACTTAAGCCTTACTCTCAGTGAAATCAATTCTGAGAGGATAGAGCATCTAGATCCATTAGGGTCTTGAATACCATCTTATCCTACAGGGAAAGTGAGAAGGAAAACTGAGGGGGATGGGGAAGGGAATACAAAAAGGGAGAGAAAAAGAGGTGGAAGGGAACATAGCAGACTCTAAAAAATCAAGAAGGGAACAAAAAGGGAGGGGCCAGAAAGAGAAGTATATCAAGGGAGGGGATTAGGGGAATTGATTAGAATTAAACCATTGGTTTAAAAGGATATAGCATAAGAAGAAAGGACAGAACTAGGAGAGGATATCAAAAGGCTGGGGAATACACAAGTGACAATAATAACATTGAATGTGCATGGAATGAACTCACCCATAAAACAAAAACAAATAGGAGAGTGGATTAGAATCCAAAATCCTACCATATGTTGTCTACAAGAAACACACCTGAGGTGGGTAGATACTCACAAGGTTAGAATTAAAGGTTGGAGCAAAACCTATTGGGTCTCAACTGATAGAAGGAAGGCATGAGTTGCAATCATGATGTCTGACAAAGCCAAAGTAAAAATAGATCTGATTAAAAGGGATAGGGAAGGTAAATACATCCTGATAAAAGGGAGTATAGAAAGCGAGGAAATAGCAGTAATCAAACTCTATGCACCAAATGGTATAGGATACAAATTTATAAAGGAGAAACTAGTGGAATTGAAGGAGGAAATAGATAGTAAAAACTATACAAGTGGGAGACCTGAACCTACCACTATCAAATTTAAATAAATCAAATCAAAAAATAAATAAGAAAGAGGTAAAAGATGTGAATTAAATCTTAGAAAAATTAGAGTTAATAGATACATGGAGAAAAATAAATAGGGACAAAAAGGAATACACCTTCTTTTCAGCAGTAGATGGAACATTCACAAAGATTGACCATGTACTAGGGCATAAAAAATGCAGAAAAGCAGAAATAATAAATGCAAACTTTTCAGATTATAATACAATAAAACTAATGATCAGCAAGGGTACATGGAGAGGAAAATAAAAAATTAATTGGAAATTAAATAATATGATTCTCCAAAATCAGTTAGAGAACAAATCATAGAAACAATTAATAATTTCATTGAAGACAATGACAATGATGATACATCCTTTACAAATCTATGGGATGCAGCCAAAGCAGTACTCAGGGGAAAATTTATAACCATTGAGTTCATATATTAACAAATTAGGGAGGGCAGAGATCAGTGAATTGGACATGCAAATGAAAAAAAAAAAACTTGAAAGCAAACAAATTAAAAAACCCCAGAAGAAAACTAAATTAGAGTTCATAAAAATTAAGGGAGAAATTAATAAAATTGAAAGTGAAAGAACTATTGAACTGATAAATAAGAACAGAAGCTGGTATTGTGAAAAAAGAGACAAAGTAATGGTCAATCTAATAAAAAAAATGAAAGAAGAAAACCAAATTAACAGTATCATAGATGAAAAGGGAGATCTCACCTCCAATGAAGAGGAAATTAAGGCAATCATTAAAAACTATTTTGCCCAGTTATATGTCAATAAATATGGAATCTAGGTGAAATGGATAAATATTTACAAAAATATAAATTGCCTAGATTAACAGAAGAAGAAATAGAATTCTGAAATAATCCCATATCAGAAAAAGAATTTGAACAAGCCATCAAAGAACTCCCTAAGAAAAAATCTCCAGGACCTAATGGATTCACAAGTGAATTCTATCAAACATTCAAAGAAAAAATAATCGCAATACTATACAAACTATTTGACATAATAAGCAAAGAGGGAGTTCTACCAAATTCCTTTTATGACACAAATATGGTACTGATTCCGAAACCAGGCAGGTCAAAAACAGAGAAAGAAAACTATAGACCAATCTTCTTAACGAACATAGATGCAAAAAATTTAAATAGGATTCTAGCAAAGAGATTCCAGCAAGTCATCACAAGGGTTATTCACTATGATCAGGTGGGATTTATACCAAGAATGCAAGGATGGTTCAATATTAGGAAAACCATCCACATAATTGACCATATCAACAAGCAAACCAACAAAAATCACATGATTATCTCAATAGATGCAGAAAACCCCTTTGACAAAATACAACACTCATTCCTATTGAAAACACTAGAATGTATAGGAATAGAAGGGTCTTTCCTAAAAATAATAAACAGTATCTATCTAAAACCATCAGCCAACATCATCTGCAGTGGGGATAAACTAGATGCATTCCCAATAAGGTCAGGAGTGAAACAAGGATGCCCATTATCACCTCTACTATTTGACATTGTACTAGAAACACTAGCAGTAGCAATTAGAGAAGAAAAGGAAATTGAAGGGATTAAAATTGGCAATGAGGATATCAACCTATCACTCTTTGCAGATGATATGATGGTCTCCTTAAAGAATCCTAGAGAATCAACAAAAAAGCTAGTCAAAATAATCAACAACTTTAGCAAAGTTGCAGGATACAAAATAAACCCACATAAGTCATCAGCATTTCTCTATATCTCCAACACATCTTAGCAGCAAGATTTAGAAATTTCATTTAAAATCACCCTAGACAATATAAAATACTTGGGAATCTATCTTCCGAGACAAACACAGGAGCTATATGAACACAACTACAAAACACTTTCCACACAATTAAAACTAGATCTAAACAATTGGAAAAACATTAACTGCTCATGGGTAGGATGAGCTAACATAATAAAAATGACCATCCTACCCAAACTTATTCACTTATTTAGTGCCATACCAATTAAACTACCAAAAAACATTTTTACTGAATTAGAAAAATACTGTAACAAAGTTCTTTTGGAAGAACAAGAGATCAAGGATATCCAGGGAAATAATGAAAAAAAATGTGAAGGAAGGTGGCCTTGCAGTACCAGATCTCAAACTATACTATAAAGCAGTGGTCATCAAAACAATATGATACTGGCTAAGAGACAGAAAGGAGGATCAGTGGAATAGACTTGGGGTACGTGACTTCAGCAAGACAGTCTATGACAAGCCCAAAGATCCCAGCTTTGGGGAGAAAAATTCACTATTTGATAAAACCTGCTGGGAAAATTGGAAGACAGTATTGGGAGGGATTAGGTTTGGATCAACATCTCACATCCTACACTAAGATAAACTCAGAATGGGTGAATGACTTGAACATAAAGAAGGAAACTATAAGTAAATTAAGTGAACCCAGAATAATATACATGTCAGGCCTTCGGTAAAAGGTAAAGAGGTCCTGAGACCAATATGTTTGAGAACTATGTGTCTAGATCATCAAAGTTGAAAAATAGGAAAGAGAACAAAACCTCAGATCATGTAGATGTTTCTACTAACTGTCCAAGCTATTCCTGGACTGACACACCTTGTATTTCAGCATAAAAGTAATCTCAGATAGGAGGCAGCTGCTTCTCTTACCTGGTAAAACCCTCACTTCACCCTGGCTACTGTGATAGGTATGTGGGTTGGAACTTGCTATGGGGACAGCAGATTCTGTCAATTTGCTACTATTGGGAGTAGAAACACAGAAGAAAAGTAACTGCTTGATTACATGGGTCAAAGGGATATGTTTGGGGATGTAGGTTCTAAATGAACATCCTAGTGCAAACATCAACAACATGGAAATAGGTTCTGATGAAGGACACACGTAAATGGAAAGGACAGGGGGAGAGGCGAGAGGAATAGAATATGATTTTTGTAACTGAGGAATAATGTTTGAAGTTGACCAAATAAAATTTAAAAAAAATAACTAAGGAAAGATTGAAAGTTTTTCAGAAATGGTGTTAGAGCTTGAAGTGAGCCTCTCTCTCAATCACAAGTGTGTGGGACCCCTACATGTTCTTATTGCTCTCTGATTTCACATAAAAATTCCCTGGCAAGGGAACCAAGTACCTTCAAAGAGTTTCAATAACTAAAAAATCTATTCATTAAATAACTTAGATCAGACATTGGTAAGCTGGAGAGTGTCAAGAGAGAAGTAGCCACTATGATGAAAGGTCTTGAGTTTATGACATAGGCAAATTAATTGAACTAGACATGTTTAGTTTGGAGAAAAGAAGACTCAAGAGGCGCATGATAGCTGGGTTAAAATATTTAAAGAACTGCTGTGTGGAGGTGGGAATAGATTTGTCCTCAGGCAAAGCAATAGTGAAAAATGCAAAGATGCAAATTTATATTTTTATTTAAAATATTTTTTCCATGTTTCCATGATTCATTTTCTTTCTCTCCCCTCTCAGAGCCTACAAGTAATTTCACTGGGTCATACAAATATTATCACTTGATATCTATTTCCATTTTATCCATTTTTGCTACAGAGCAGTTTTTTAAAAGGTTAAACCCCAAATCATATGCCCATATGTATGCATGTGATAAGTGATGTTATATGTTCTTCTTTTGCATTTCTACTCCCATAGTCTAAGATGCAAATTTATATTAACTTCCTACCAGTTTGAGCTAAGAGGGCTTGAGTTCCCTTTCATTAGAGGGAATCAAACAGAGACTGGGCAACCATTTGTCAGATATATAGTAGTGAGGATTCTTCATGTATGAGTTATATTAGGTGACTACTGAGGTCTCTTCCAATTCTCAAACTCAGCACTTCTGTGCCTCTGTCTAAGAAAACTGTAAAAACACACATGCACATACACAAACACGCGCGCACACACACACACACACACACACACACCAAACATCACCTGTTAGGATTACCAATGCTTGAAAAAAAATTTTTATACTCAAACAAGGGACTGTAAAACCACTTTTTGTCTTGCTTTTAGAATAAACCAAATCTCAAGAGGTACACAGCATTGGAGAAACCAAAAAAGGGGGAAGCTAATGCTAATGAAGGAGATCTAGGCTTCTCAGAAATGACTGTCTATACCCAATAAAAGAGTAGTAATAAAATGAAAAGAAAATACAGGCATAACAATGGAGAAGTCCATGCCAAAAGGTGATGGGATAGCAGGAAAATTGCCAAAGTGGTGATGGGGGCAGGGGATTCCTATTACTGTCTTCCTATTGAGTTCCATTTATAGCTATTACTTTCTAGCTGTTTGTAGCAAGACTTTATAGATATCTTGAGAATACATTCAATATAGAAAAGGGCCTGTTGTTTTTGCTTCCTTACAGCTACATTATTGATATTTTAGGAGAGTAATTGAACTTCTCAGTGCTAACTTGCTTTCTCCATGAACTATACTAGCCCCTGATGATAAGTGTGTTTTCAGGGCATACACTAAAGAAACTGTAAATTCAATGCCTAAATGGCATTTGTATTTTATCAGCCATTGTTGAGAAAAGAAGGCATCTTAGTTGTAAAATACTGCAATGTGGTTTAAATTTTACCATGCCCTGCCAAACCCTCATCTTGCAATTTTGAGTGTGTGTGTGTGTGTGTGTGTGTGTGTGTGTGTGTGTGTGTGTGTTTTCAGGCTTTCAAGTATTCAGGCTTATAATATCACTTTAAGAGGGGTTGCTATGGATTTTTTTTCTTCCCTAAAACTTACTTCTGACCCACACAGTCCAGTTTCAATTCCTGTAATAATTAATAGTCCTGTAATAGTCCAGTAATAATTACAAGATTAAATAATAAAATCAATAGCCATCTATTAAGAATAATTTTTGTTATATAAATTAGGACATCATTCAAGTTAATGATATTCATCACTAAATTGAAAACTAACAATAAGCAGAATAAATTATTTAAGTTCCCACCATCTTGCACATCTCAACCAGGATCCAGGTGCCTGAAGTCAAACAATCATTATTAGCATTTATTAAGTGCCTACTCTATACCAAGCACTGGACTAATCACTGGGAATTTAAAGAAAGATAAAAACAATCCATTATCTCAAAGAGTTGACAGTCTAATGGGGGAGAGAATATGAAAAATAAAACCTATGTACAAAGATTATATGGAGAGAATAATCTGGGAATAATCCTCAAAGGAATGAGTAGTGAAAGTTTTTTGTCAAAGGTAGGACCTTAACTGAGACTTGAAGGAAGTCAGGGAAGCCAAGAGGCTGAGATAAAGAAGGAGAGTGTTCTAGGGATGGAGAAGAGCCAGGGGAGATTCTTATAGTGAGTAGAGGAGGGAAAACTAGAATTCTAATTCTTTCCAGCACTTCACCCTTTCATGATGAATAGATGTTGCCATTGGCAATTGATTTCATCCCCTCTTCCTTCTCCCATAATTCTACCTACAAGATATTGCACAGGTGGTTTTCATTTGTATCGAATGCCCTCCCTCCTCTTCTTGGATCCTAAAACACAATTCAGGTGTCACTTCCCACACAAGGTCTTTCCTGATATTCCAGTAAATACTCTCTCCCTTTTGATATCACTTTCTATTTACCTATCTGTGTGTATGTTGCATCACACACACACATACACACACACACACACACACACACACAATCTCCTCAAACACAAAAGCTGTTTCAGATTTACCTTTGTCTTTGTAGTGCCAAGTGCCATAAAATGTACATAGTAGGCAATTAACTCTTGAAATGCAAGGAGAAAAGGGTCACAAAACTCTATCCTAGATACAAATACTTCTTCTTCTTAGGAAGAGACTCTCCCCAAATGGTGTTGATGGTTTCTATATGATATAAGCAATAAATTGATCCAACACAAAGTAGTTTCACACAGAAGCTCGGGCTATGCAATGGTCTTACCACTACAGGCAGAAATTTAGACATCAGTGGCACCTGAAAATTTAGAGCAGGAACCCCATATTCAAAATAATACAGTATCAAAGAATCCTGGGTTTCAAGATAGGGGAGCTGGGTTTGAGTTCCCACTTTCTGATTTAATATTGTATGATTTTCGGTAGTCTCTTAACTTTTCTGGCCTCAGTTATTTCATCCTTTAAATGACCTTTAAGGTCCCTTCCAACCTTGTAGCTATAAAACATGTCACTCAGGGGCAGTGGATTGAGAGCCAGGCCTAAAGACAGGAGATTCAGACACTGGCCTCAGAAACTTCTTAGCAATAGTCTCTGGGCAAGTTATGTAACCCCCATTGCCTAGCCCTTATCACTCTTCAGTCTTAGAACCAATCCATAATATTGATTCTAAGATGGAAGGTAAGGGTTTTAAAAAAATGAGGTTTCATGTCTATCAAGGTACTTTATGACTATATATTATATTATTATTGTGTTATTATATATTATGATTATATATTATTATTATATTATTACTATATTATATTATCATTGTTATCATATTGTTAATATATTATGATTATATATTCATTATATTATTTTCTATTATATATCATTGTTAGATTATGATTATATGTTATTGCCATTATATCATGATTATATATTATAATGGGTATGATTATGTTTAAACCATGCTCCTTTAAATACCCTGGATTTGAGCCTCCCATCTTCCTAGCTTCTATTTTACTGCAGAGAGTACCAGTATTCTCCCAGTCTCCCAAGCTCACAACTGAGGCATCACTTTCACTCTCTCCCTCCCCAGGTCCATCATCAAATCCTGACATTTCTACCTTTATATCATCTCATCTATGCCTGCTTGTCTCCTCTGACACTCAAAGCACCTTGAATCAGGCCCCCAGCACCGCCTACCTGGACTATTTCAATGGCTTGCTGCCTGGTCTCCCAGCCTCAAGTCTCTCCCTGCTCCATTTCACCCTCCACTCAACTGTCAAATGACTTTCCTAAGGAACAAATTAGACTGTGTCACTCCCTCCACCCAATAAACTCCAGAGGCTCCTTATTACCTCCAGGATCAAATATAAAATCTTATTTGATTTTTTTTAAACCCTTACTTTCCATCTTAGGATGAATACTTCATATTGATTCCAAGGCAAAAGAGTGTTAAGGACTAGGGGGTTTTTGTGACTTGCACAGAGTCCCATAGCTAGGAAGTATCTGAGGCCATATTTGAACCCAAGATTTCCCATCTCTATCCATTGGCTTTTTAGCCAGAGTCACCCAGTTGCCCCTTTGTTTGACTTTTAAAGTCTTTCAAAGCTAGGTCCCTTCCTACCTTTCCAGTCTTCTTATATGTCATCCCCATCTAAGTACTCTGCATTCCAGTGACACTTGCTTCTTTGTTCTTCCTTGAACACAACATTCCATCTCTGGACACTGACTATTCCCCTTGCCTGGAATGCTCCCTCTTCCTCCTCTCTGCTTCCTAGCTTCCCTGGTTTCCTTTAAATCTCAGCAAATATCTCACATGGCAAAATGTTGTCTCCTCCATCCAATTTTTTGGATCTTTTACCAAACTTAGCATAATGCCTGGCTCATAGTAGGTGATTAATAAATAGCAGGCACTAGATGACTGACTTGACCCATAGTGTCAGTCTTCCAAAATGGAAAACATTCACAGACAGCATAAAAATAAAGAATTTTTGTTCCTAGGAGGATTTTAGCAATCAGCTCAGTCCCATTTCCTCCTTTTAAAATAAGCAAACTAAAACTTAGAAAGATTAAACAACTGGATCAAGCTCATTAAGCCATATGAAATAACCATATAAAATTGCTATTTTTGTTATGCTTTCTTGGACAAGAGAAGAAAAGTTCCTCTATTATAGAAATGGAAATGAGAGGAAAAGGATATTCATTTAGTAAGTTGAAATATGGAAACTGACAGAACTTTGCTTATAAGACAGGTCAGCTAGTTGATCATTAGTTTCTGCCACTCCAGTTGTTCGATCCTCATACCTTAAAAAAAAAAAAACAGCCTGAAAACCCCTTCTTATCGATTGAATTCAAGTTATGACTAGATAATATGATTAATAAGTAGGGAGCTTTATAAGGCTAGAATATCAGTATAAAGCCTGAACTCCTAAGTAAAAATTTCATAAAGAATCCAGGGTGTACCTTTTTTTATATTAAAATACAAACACACAAACACACACACACTTTTTCAGTCACAACGAGACCTCCTTTCCCCTTCTGTGTTGCTCAGGTGGTATTTACACCTGCCAGGTTAGGCAAAACTATTTAGGTTCTAGGAAGATGACAGTATCCACTGTGCAAAACAATCCCGTCTATCTGGCAACCCCTTTTCCTCTTTTCCAGTGAGTGGTAACTTCCAATTAACTGTGAAAGATGAAACAGATGCTAGAATTCAAGAAAGCCTGGAAACTAAAATTGCTGAGAGTTCATTCAGGGCCAGAAAAACCAGCTCAACTGTCTCTCCAATTATCTGGCAGATTTTAGCATAACATCGAGAATATTCCTTTTTCTCCCAATTTAGTCCGTTCTTTGTTATAGGGTTAGAAAGATGTTAGAAAGTAGGAAAGAACGTGCAAAAGTATAAGTACCTGAATATCCATCCTCCCAGTTGTTGTTTTAAGGCTCAGATAAAATAGCCTATGGATAGTATTTTGTATACTTTAAAGCATTAAATAAATAAATCAGTGAGGATGAAGAAGAGGATGATGTAATATGCTCATAATTTCTCTTGATTCATGATGGTCTTGGGAGAGGGAAGTATCAACAAAATGAAGACATTTCTTAAATTAAACGTAACAAACACTTTTTAAAAGTGTGAAAGGCTCTAAACCATGCATAGAACTGTAACTGGTAATTCTGGCTATTGTTATAAATATCATGAAAAGAATTCTCTCAAATTAACTTTTTAAGAAAAACAAGTTTTTGAGAATTGAGGAGAGAGACCTTGGACGTTGGGACACAAGGCTTCCTGGAGAAAGATCCTGGGATCCCAGAAATTCTTGAGCAAAGACTGGAACACACCGAGGCTACTTTGGGGGAAGCTTCCATTAAAAGAAAAAAGGAATCCAGGGCCCAGGTCATGGAGAAATTTACCAGCATGCAGGATTATGGTAATGGAAGGGAGAGCATGCACCATCTAGTAGTTTCCTATTTTAACAAGTCTTACTAAATAGGTTATTTTCTAATAGGTATCACGAACAGCCAAGAGGAATACAAGAGCTGTTAACATTTTCTAAATTTTAGCAGCTGGGACAAAGCCCCACTTTCATTGCCTTATTTATGCCAATTGTTAAGGCTTGGAGATATAAAGATAAAACAAGACACTAAAACACACTTCCTGCCCAAAAAGCCCACAATCTAATTCAAAATAGAATGGGGAAGAATCAGAAGCATGGCCCAGAGAAAGATAAGTATAATGCAAGGTAGGATAAGATGCAGGCAAAAAAGATATCTAGAAAAAGAGCCCTCAGGGCAATGGTTCTCAACTTATAGGCTGTGGAATTTTTATAAGCAGTCTTCAAATTACATGTATACCAAGCAATGTCATTTTGATATCTACTTAGGTCTAGTAAAATATGAAGCATGATTCAGGATAATTACTTTCTTCAGACTAAATAAATGTCTCATCCATATTTTTTTCCAAATATTTGTGGACAATGTTGTTATTACTAAAATATAAATCCACTTTAAAATGTTCCTAAATTTAAGATTAAATATTTGAGATGCATTGTGTATTTTCTCAGTCCAAAATATATTTAATAAAATTATCAAGTAAAGGCCTACAAACCGGTCTTTGTTTGTTGATTTGTTTTTTTCTTACCCATTATATGTAATAACAAAATTTTACACAAGTTTTCTTAAGTTTTATGATAGAATTTATCTCTTTCTTTCTCTTCCTTTCCTCCTCTCTGTGCAGGCAGGTGATTTGACCTGGGTTAAACATGTATTATCATGCAAAACATATTCCCATATTACTCATTCTTATAAGTGAGTGATAATATAAAATCAAAGCCCCAAAACATAAACTCAAATAAACAATTGAAAAATTATATGCTTTCGTCAGCATTCTGACTCCAGCAGTTCTTTCTCTGAAGATGGAAAGCATTCTTTGTTCTAAGTCCCTCAGAATTGTCCCAAACAGGCCTTTTTGACATTAAAAGGGATCCTTATACTCCAAAAGATTGAGAACTGCTGCTCCAAACAATCCGAGGAGAGTGAAATGTTTTAAGCTAGAAAGATCAGGTAGAACTCCACGGAGGTAATTACTCCTCAACTGGACCTTGAAATAAGAAAAGGAATGCCATTTCTTATATCAGATAACATTCGTTCCCCTTACATGCATCTGGAGGAAGAGGGGATAATAGGATAAAATAAAGAGAGTTATAAGAAACCCTAAATATATTCTAAAAACAATCCCTTCTTTTACAGATAAGGAAACAGATTTAGAAATGTTTTCACAAGTCACTTCAGGCAATAAGTAGGACAGCCAAGATGCAAACCCAAGTTCTTTGATACCAAATCCAATGTTCCTTCCTCTATACCACAAAAAGGAGATAAGATAAAGGAGAAGAAAGGGACTTGTATAAAGGAAAAATAGAGAAATTAAGGGGAGAAAAAAGGAGCATCTCCCTTCTGATTCTCTTTGACTTTCAAAGCTCTTCTCCCAAATTCATACATCCACCTAGCCATAGGTTTAAACCAAAATTCTCAATTGTCTGCTACCTTTTAGCCTAAAAGGTAATACTTATATACCCAGATATGCCAAAGATATTACATGGTCCAGTTTTTACAGCTATAAGGGACATTTGCTGAAGTATATATATGTATATATATGACCATTACTATTCAAATGTCTACAAATAATGAAAAAGTTACCACCATCTACTGATTTTTTGTCGACTCTACAAAAGCTCCTTCCTGAGAGTCAGCTATGAATCTGGTCCCAAGAATGGGGCATTATGCTACCTGTATCTCTCAACTCATCAGTCTCTACTCACTAGATTAAAAGGTTTAAACTCATGGAATGAAGCCACAGAAAAGCCCCACTTATGAATTCAAGTTGGCCCCTCTGGAGCAGGGGACCAACTACATGACATTGTTGTTCACTGTATAACCTCCAAGTATTTACTGATCTGGTTTCCCAGTCCTAACTCCTCATCATCTCCATCAATGCTGCCTTTCATCCTCACAAAGTCCTTGAGGTACAGGACTCCTCAGTTAAGTGGTACTTCCCCTAAACCTATAAATTATGGATTCAGATACTATGATTCCTTGGTCCATGTAATTCAGGATCACTATCTTTCAAGGAAAAAAATCTTTCTTCCATTAGTGTCTATTTTTGCAGCCCAAATTCACCTTTCCAAAGACTTCTTGTTCCTTTTTCTTCAAACCACTCTCTCATTAGTTAAATGCCTTTCAACCTAGATCTTTTATTTTCATACTTTTTCATCTTCTATTCACAGAAATCTCTCTCTCTCTAATCTTAATCCTTATCCCTCCCTTTTGTGCAGCTTTCCATGCTAGTCAAACTCCTCTGGTGGCCATTTCTCATACATGACATTACATCTCCAAATTCTATTTTTCAAACAGGTCAACCTTGTCTGGAATGTTTTCCTTCATCAACTATGCCTTATAGAAACTCTAGCTTTTTTAAGCATGGCTCCAGTGCCACACTTTCTACTTGAATCACAGATGAATATTCTCACTTATCACTCTTCTTATTGGAATTTCTTTATATATATACTTTCCTTTCACTTATACTCATACCATAGTTCTCCAGTAGATTGTAAGCTCCTCAAGGATGAGTCTTGCTTTGATTTTCTCTTTGTGGCCCCAGTGTCTTGCACTTTACCTTGTACATAGCAGTATTTAATGAATATGTGCTTAAATAAATTGAATTAAGGAAACCAAATCCCTGGCCAGCTTTATCAGTGCTAGTTAGCTTTTCTCTCATGTCCCTTGCCAAATAAGGATGTGAAGAGAAGCAGGCACATTTCTTGTGCCCTACTATCACCTCAGTATCTTCCCTCAATCACACCCTATCCTATATCACCTGGTTCAAAATCTTGTTGGTATAATAGAATTTTTCTCAAGTTAGTTGCTTTCATTTCTCAAGAAGTTCAGTGTTTAATGTACTGGATGGTATTAGTTTGATATTTTCTATTTCTTTTTTTAATTCTTCATTATAAGGAATAGTCTGCTGAATATTAAGACATGAAAGTGATACAAAAGCCAATAACAATAACACATTTTTAAATTTAATTCTATTGATTAATTAAGAAAAGTTTTCCATGGTTACATGATTCATGTTTTTTCCCTACCCTTCTCTCACTCTCCTTCCATAGCCAACACTCAATCCCACTGGCTTTTACATGTGTCATTGATCAAGACTTATTTCCGTATTATTGATATTTGCACTAGGGTGATTGTTTATAGAGTCTACATCCCCAATCATATCCCTATCGACCCATGTGGTCAAGCAGTTGTTTTCCTTCTGTGTTTCTGCTCCCACAGTTCTTTCTCTGGATGTGGATAGAGTTCTTTCTCATAAGTCCCTCAGAAATGTTTTGGATCATTGCATTGCTACTAGTAGAGAAGCCCATATACAATCGATAACAACAAATTTTAAAAGAATAAATATTACTTACCAATTTCACAAGACCACAGTGAGAAAATTATTTAAACTATCAAAGTTTTTTATTAATAATATTAGTTTAGGATGATGAGATCTGAAAAATATCATCTCTTTACTAGATTTTTTGAGAAAATAAAGACAAAGTCATGAGACAGAAAAGACCTCCAATATCTATCTCATCACCCTTCCAAAGATTATATTTTAAGATTAATAAGCCAACATGAACTGACTGAAAGAATGATGGGCTCACATTATGTTGAATCCACAGGAAGAGTTACAAAGGGACATAGGCCTACATACATTTATGTAATATATAGTTTAATGAAGTCACAAGGATTTACTGTTGCAAACTTCTCTAGGTATGCTTTCTTTTCCATAAAATAGGAATAATGACACTGACAGTGACAGCTTCATAGGTTTGTTACTACAACAAAAAATTTAAATTTACCCTTTTGGGTAAAAATTTGATATTTCAGTTAAATCTAATTATGGAAAGTTCATATTTTTGTGGGGAGAGGTCATTGCTACAGCATTGGCATCATATTGTATAACAATACCTAGATATAATATAATAACATATATCATAATATGTAATAATATAGATTATATCTTAGTATTATAAGATCAATGTTTTAGAGCTGAAATGGACCTAAGAAGTCATTGATTCCAACTCTCTTATTTAATAGATCAAGAAATTAAAGGCCAAGATATATTAGATGACTTTCTCTTAGACAAACAACTAGCAAATATCTAATGTGTGCTTTAGACCCAGGTATTCCTGATAAAATATCTGGGACCTTATTTATTATGCCACCATTCTTTGTATCATATATTATGCTATGGGCCTGAGAGACAGAAAAATGAACATAACTGACACTGTATGTAAATGGTGTCTCCTCTGTGGGATCAACCAATTAAAAAGACAATTGATTGAATCTAATCATCATTGTTGGAGATATTTATTGGGACATATAACCCAGGATGCCAAAGTTTGTTGAAAGGTTTCTGCTCTGTACAAGTAACATGGAGGTGGGTAGGCAGATAGTAGTCAGAAATTATGGAAGCAATAATCCTACTGGTTGGAGTGAGTAAAGGGAAAATCAAAAGTAGCTATGCGGTATGATGGAGCTCCCAAAGAGATATTTTTTTAATTCCTTCTTTTTGCATCATCATTATAGTACATGGGGGTATTCATAGATGTTTGCATCAAAGTTGTGATTAATGTTGCTATTGTGAAGATAGAATTAACTCTCTCCTTTGTCTATTTTTAGCTAATCAAATCAAGAACTTGAAGTACTCCTATGTAGTAAGTAGATAACCATTAGGTAAGAGAGCTCACAAGTCACTCAGTAGTTCATATCCCCAAAGGCCATAAGCACTGCCCCACCTCCTTGGGCAGTGCTAGGCAAATTGAAAGATTGCAATTGGTTTCTGTGAAGAGGGGGAGAGACAGGAAATGATGTGGAAAAAAGGGGGTATAAAAGAAGAGACCAACATGGTCTGGGGCTCCTTTCCTTCTTTGGTTTTTGGAGAGACTGGTTACTTGGAGACTGTTCCTTATTTGGCTTTTGGAGATTCTTCCCTTGGATTCTGTGTAGGTGAAGTAGAGCTGTAGAGACAAGCTTTTCCTCAGAGTCATTCTGCGTTGGTGGAACTCTGGCTGAGAACTACCAAGAAATCCTCATGGACATCTGACTTGAGGGAGTGAGGGAGCCCAGGACCGGGGGGGGGGGGGGGGGGGGGGGGTGTTACTGAGCCAGACTTCACAGGAGCAGCACTTAGGGTTGGTAGGTTAGACAAGGCTCTGTCTTCTTCCTACATTTCCCACTTTTAATATCTCTACCTTGTAAATAAAAGCTGCTGACAGTCAATTTGACTTAGGGACTAATATTTTATAAACAGTGACCATTTTTATAACTCTCAGATTGAGTCAAACCTAATTTAACTCTTACACTGCTGAGTCCAATCTCCATGTATTTCCAATGAAGGGGCAGTGATGAAGAAGCTGGGAGATCAGAACTACTGTAGAACTTACTGTCTGAATTGAAACCAGCTTTCTGAGAGGGGATGCCTCAGGAACACTGAGTATTTGTAACTTGAGCTTCTCTTAGCTTTGAGTCTATAATCATTATTATCATCAACATTTACTGAAAGCTTACCAGTATAATGAACTAATAAATGTAGCTTTAAAGAAATGAAAGCCATAATGCCTACCCTCAAAGAGCTAAGTAGCCCATTGACATAAAAATGCTAAATAAATAAATAAATGACATAAGAGCATATGCAAAATGCCAAAAGGGCATTATCCACTTACAGTCAATATGAAAAAAATATCTTTTTTTAAAACCAAGTTTTCCCAATTTAATTCTCAATTTTCTACAAATGAAATGTCCTCTTTGTAAACTGATTGCCAGAGGCCTCTAGTCTTCCACCACTATGACAGATTCCTTGACTCCTGATGATAAAGGAAATCTGGGGAAGCAAATGTGGATAAATGTGTGTTCATGTGTGTGCGTGTGTGTGTGTGTGTGTGTGTGTGTGTGTGTGTGTGTGTGTGTGTAAGGATAAGGTATAGGAAAAAATGCAAAGGTTGTCTCTAAAGAGGAAGAAGAAATGTAGCCACAAACACTGGGAGAATATTCTAGAAGGGAGAACTCTGCAGAAGGGGTTTTGGGGAGTTTACTGGAAAAAAAAACTGTCACTCTGAAACTGCCTTCTCTCTGAGCTGGAAGGGAGAATAGCTGCTCCATCAACTCCTGGGAACTAACTAGTTTTGTGGAAAAATTAGTAGGTGCTTGGGTTTGGAGGAATACCTCAGATGAGATCTGTGTTTCCCTGAAGTACTGTAACAATCTGGCTGTGATAGTCTGGCTGTGGCAATTTGGCTAAGGTAAACCAAAGGGTTTTACATCTGGGACTTTGGGTTTTACCTAGGAAGCCAACCCCAGGCTTGGGGAAGGACTCAGTCCACTTGTGAGTCCTGTCTCCTCAGCCTTTAGAAACAATCTGGAATATTTAGTTTAGCAAGGTAGTCAGATGGTTTTGGGTCTAGATAGATCAGGGAGCTGTTAAGGAGAGTTTGAGAAGACCAGAAGGGCTTCCCCACAAAAGGAGTGAAGAAAAGTGGGTGGAGATTGAGCTTTTTAGAGACAGGGACCCTGTGGAGTGTATCAGTTTCCTTAACCTTCATAAGCTAAATTAACTTGGTTTCCTATAGACTCAAGGGTTTTGTGCTTCACGGGCCCTAGAAAGGTCCCTGGGTGGGTTTCTTCATCACCAATCCATCTAGGTCCTTTCTAATCAATATATCTCCTTTGGGAGGTAGTTTTCTTTTTCCTGTGTGTGTGTGTATATGTGTGTGCATGAACTCTCATGTTCAGGAGTATTGTGAGGTTCAAATGAGATAATGGATATAAAGCACTTTACAAACCTTGGAGAAGAAGGAGGAAGATAAAGGATGAAAAGGAGGACGGAGGAAGAGAGAAGAGGAGGAAGGAAGGGGAAAGAAGGAAGGAGGAAGAGAAGAATGAGGAAGAGAAAGAGGGACAAGGAGAAGATTTAGTAAACCTAAATTTAGTAAAATGATTTAATTTCCTGGGCCTTCTTTACATTCCTGCTGAGCTCAAGAACTGTTTATAGAGCAGTACAGAGGTGCTGGTAAATGCTTAACTGACTTTCTAAGGGAAGTAGATTGCATACACACACTTTTAAGTTTTATCTGCAAGATTAACACTTCCTTAAGTCCAGACAAAGGACACAACAATAAATCAAGTCCTGATTTATTTGTAATTATAATTTCTGAGATATAAAAGCTCATACTGAACATTTAACGAATTGCCTCATTCAGGTAAGCCAAAGCTGCTTCAAGCTCGCCCTTGTGTAAAACATATATTCATTATTTAGAAAAATTTCCAAGTATGCAACAAATATTGTTATTATCAAAGTTCTAGCAATGATGATAGCAACAGTAGCAGCAATGGTAGTAGTGATAGTATACAGTAGCCAAATAGAAATGAATTACAAACTGGTCATTGTTTTTTATTATTTGTATTTCTGCTCTCCTACATTATCCTTAATAAATGAGAGCTAACTAAGCTTTCTAAAGAGTTAAAAATGGTCAGTTTGAACAATCACAAAGGAAAGGTTTTAGGAAGTAAAGATAAATCAGCAGCAAAGTCCCAAAGGCCACCTATGGATTTTCTAGATGATGAATAATCAAAATCAAAGTTTTTATGAAGCTATAAGAAATGATATGGAGAACAAAAGAAAGTCTACACAAATGAAGTTCTAGTAAGTCAAGCTTCAGGACAGTTCCCATGAACTCTATCTTCCCAGAGAGGAAATATTATTGATCAGTGAAAGATATTTGGAATCGGTACAAGAAATCAGTAACTATGAACAGGCAGGACAGATCTCATCTCAAAAACATTCAATCTAATGAGATGCTCTGCCCAACCTATACCTTTTAATCAATAACCAACAGTAGCTAAGTACACTTGCCTAATTATTTTTAAGATGTAGACTTTCTTTTTTGCAGTTCAGTAAAAAAACTACATGGTCAAAAGGTCAAAAATCTCAAGGGAAAACAAATAGGAAAGAAGGAAGTCTAACAGTATCAGGTTTCAACTTGTTATACTTGATATAAGGAAGAAAGGATTTGAACATATGAGATGAGTCTGCAGAGAGATGCAGATGCAGAGAAAAGATTCTAGAATGGGGGGGGGGGGAAGTGAGACAGTTAACTGAGATTGGAGCTGAGTCTTTCTCTGGTTTGACCTGGAGGGACTAGCTGATTTCTCTTGGTGACTGTTTCTACCTTATCTTTCCCATCCTACCTGCTTACCTGTGAGCTTGTTGTCATCTACTGAGCTTCTTGGTGTGATACTGAACCATTTGAGCCATCTGTCTGTAAGATTAGGTCTGGGGTCCTTCTGGACCTGTCCCTGTCCAGCCTAACTTCTAACTTCAAAAACTCACTACCTCTATTACCATCAAGTGGAGGGGGGGGGTAGTGTAAGTTTATCTATATTAGGGACTGGGGTCTTTAGACAGATGGGTAAGGATTATGTTAGCTCAAATCTGTGAAGACTCTCAGTGACGAGACATATAGATCTGAAGGTAGGTTAAGGTAGCTGTTATTAGTTTTAGGATTATCTAAATTCCCTTTTTCACTCTTCCTTGTCATAATAAATCCAACATCCATCCCAGTCATATAGTGGTCTGTGTTTGTTGCCTCAGGACAGGCTCTGCCTGGACTGGGTCTATTAGCCTGTCAGCCCACAGTCAACCTACTGACACTGCCTTCTCCAATCAGTTACATCTTCTGATATTGGCCATATCTCAACCATCTAATCCCATCCCCAAACCACCCAAAATTACAAACTATAGTAGGAAATGGTAATCATCAAAGCAGTTTGGTATGGGGCAGCAAGATGGCTCAGAGGATAGAGAGTCAGGCCTAGAGGAGGATGTCCTGGGTTCAAATATGGCCTCGGACACTTTCTAGCTATGTGACTCTGGACAAGTCACTTTACCCCAACTCCCTAACCTTTATTGCTCTTCTGCCTTGGAATTTAGTATTGATTAAAGGTTTAAAAAAGGAAAAAGTTTGATACTGGTTAACAAATTGGTTTATCAGTGAAATGGGTTAAGGTACATGGCATACAAAAGAAAAAGGACCCCATAAAATGGTATTTGCTAAACACTGAAGGCCCTACCTACTGGTAGAAATACTCACTATTTGACAAAAATTCTAGGGAAACTGGCAAGCAATTTTGCAAAAACTTCATACAACAAAACATTTCCTATCATATAACAAGATAAGCTCCAAAGATGAACTTTACTTAAACACAGTGGATGATATCATCAAAAAAACTAGAACAAGAAAGAAATTACCTTTCAGATATGTGGATAGAGGAATATTTTATGACCAAATAAAGAATGAAGAATGACAAATTTTAAAATGGACAATTTGAATATATAAAATTTAAAAGTTTTTGTACAAATAAAACCAATACAGCTAAAATTAGAAGGGAAAGGGGCCATTTGGGGCAGGGAGTAGATCTTTTTAGCAAGTTTCACAAATAGAGGTCTCATTTCCAAGCTAAATCAGGGGAGGCAGAGCCAAGATAGCAGTGTGGTAAGAAGCAGTACAGCCAACCTCTCCAGAAATCTGCTCTCCGGAGGTCTTAATAATATACCACAATGAATCATGTTGGACAGGGGGAAAATGTCATAAATGAGCAATTTGTCCAGTTCAGCTCAGTGTGAGGAGACAGATAGAGAGGTTTTCAGGCACTGGAGAATGGATTGGCCAGGAAATGGCCAGGACTAGGCATAGAAAAGCTAGAGCTAAGCAAGAGGCCATGGATCAGGGCAAATGGAGGTCCCAGATCCATGCCAGGGCACCATGAGTCCTGCAATAAATATAGTTGCCAATTGGCACTTTTTAGTTGACTACCCAGTTCTGGATCAAAGATCCAGGGTGCATTGAGGAAGGTTCTGGGATAATGCAACATTTAAGATCCCAAAAAACAGCAAAAGGACCACCCCTGACCTTTCCTCCAGCAACCTTTCAGAATCCAACCCTACCATCAAATATGAAGTCAGAAAGTAGACTGCAAGAAAGATTGACACAAAACCAGAAGAAAAGAACTCCAAAAAAACTACAAGCAAAACCTCAGATAATAACACAACTTGGTGGAGAAAAGAACTAAAATTCCTGAAATCAATAAAATGAAAGGTTTTTTTTCATGTAAATGCATTTTTAAAAATAAAATAAGAGTGCTTAAGGAAAGAATTGTCAAAGAAATGTGAACAATTAGAGAAAGAATTGGGAAGAGAATTAACGGCATGGCAGGAGAGGTATCAAACTTTTCCAAAGCACTACATTGCCTGGAAAAAAGAATAGATCAAGTAGAAGCCAATAACTCTAGGAGGCAATAGGAAATATTAAATAAAGTGAAAAAGTTGAAAATATAGAATACCAGAATACCAGATATTTCATTTTTTAAAAAACTGACCTAGAAAGGAGATTAAGGAGAGAAATTTCACTGAATTTGTTGGATTAAGGAGGGAATCATTGAGCAAGGGGCACCTAGGTGGCACAGTGGCTAGAGTCAGGCTTGGAGTCAGGAGAACTCTCAGGAGGGTTCAAATCTAACCTCAGTCACTTCCCAGTATGTGATCTTGGCCTAATCACTTAATTTCATTTGCCTACTCCTTGCCCTTCTGTCTTAGAGTTGGACAGAAAGGAAAAAAAAAAGGAATCTTTGGACATTCTGCACATCATGACCAAAAACTAACAAAAAAGTCTAGGCATATTCCAAATAATTTTAAAAGAAAGCTGCCCAGATCTCTTAGAACAAGAGACCAAAACAGAAATAGAAATAATCTGCCACATATCCTGAAAGAAATACCAAAATTAAAAATTCCAACAATATTTTATCCAAAATATATAAGGAAGTGATTTGTGGGGTTTTAAATTAATAATCAATAACTAAATATTATATTTTATAAAGCTTTATTAATAATAACTAAAACAAAAGAACTGCCTGACTTCAGCAGGGTCACAGATCCAAGAAGGAAGAGGGAGGAGTTATAGCCACTTAAATACAATTGCAAAATGCGGGGATGCAGGAAAAGGGAATTTTGGGAAAAACTAAGGGACTTCTAGGGAATGAAATCCAAAGGCTCAAAATCTCCATTTATACATATCACCCTGTGATCCTATTAGGAAACCAGTTTCCCCAAAAGGGCCATGGAAACATAATCAACTTAGAAATTGCAATAATTTCTGGATAAAAGGAAAAGAGAACAAAACCAATGATTACTAGGGTGACAAAAAGCCAATTTGGGGGGAGTCCCCTTTGGAATAAGAGTATACATTCAAAACAGAGGCATTTCAATGCCCCCAAAGTTCAATTCACATCCCAAAGTTCTCTCTGGATCTTCTGGTGCAGCAGTCTCTGCAGGCATCTATCTTCATGGCGCATTCTGGATTCTGGGAGGTAGCAAGTTTCTTATTCTAAATTTGCTTAAAAATAAATTTGCTTATTCTAAAACTGCTCAAATTTAAATCAAAGTTCATAATAATAACTTGGCCCCCTTGAGGTGAATAATAAAAAAGACAGGGATCACTCAGGGATCCATGACTGAGTGATGAGGTATATGAATCAATTTGTAAAAGAAAATCAAAAACATGAAAAATTCAAATAAAAGAGAAAAATAACTTGTGGGTATAATACAAAATGTACAAATATTATGTCTAAAAAAACTAAGTAAAGGAAAAACAAATCTATTACAGGTCCTTGAATCAGGGGCTAATTAAAATGATTTAACCAATTATAAACTTACCCAATCAGCAGCCAGGACTACAGAAAGTTTGCCACATCATGAAAGACAGAAAAGAGACTAAATTTTTAGGAGCCAGGTAGGAGCCAAATTTGAGATACTTGGTAGAATGTGGGACAAGTAAGACCTGCTTTTAACACATGTTAAACAACCACAACCTCGAACCCAAACAAGTTCAAGGTCTCTTATCTTAGATCAATATTTTCATCAATCCCATTGAGAATGGTTTATTTCTTTGACCTTGTACTCAATTGGCACTATGCAGTTTAGCTTTGTGCTTCTTTGGCACTATGCAATGGCTCTTTTTGTATGCTCTTGTCCTGGAATCAGACAGAATCATTAAGCATAGTCCCATAAATTTTTTTAAACAATCAATGACATAATTTTTATAGTCTAAAGCTTTTGGGCATGCATTCATATTGGAACAAATGTATTTAAAATTTATATTACTGCAAAATAAAAAAAATAAAGACAAATCTTCTCAATACTGTTGACATGTGCTTCATATACAAAAAGGAGAGAAAAAACAAAACTCAAATACTATATTGCCCAAGCAAGGAAAAACAATAATAAAAAAGTTTTAAAAATCAAAAATATATAGCTTAAAATAAGTGACACACTGTGTCAGCCGTATGAGTAGAAATGATTTTCAGAATAAAACAGTAATATAGTAGATAATGTACATTCAAAGAAGTACCAAAGTCCCCAAAATTCTCAATAGTCCAGTTAATTATAATAGCAAACAAACCCACTATCATATTTCATATAAGTTGCAGTATGACATAAAAAATCCTATGAACTGATAGATATTTGTCACAATTTTTATAAACGTAGCAAATCCTTCAACCTTGGCAAACATATTTTTAAACAAAGTAAAACTTATTTGGTTCTAGAGTATCATCAAGAAATCTAGATTGTTCTGCTGGAAGTAAATTAAAATGAAGAGTTTTGCAGGAGATTTTTTTTTGGCT
Organism: Monodelphis domestica; assembly: GCF_027887165.1. Taxonomy (NCBI): domain Eukaryota; kingdom Metazoa; phylum Chordata; class Mammalia; order Didelphimorphia; family Didelphidae; genus Monodelphis; species Monodelphis domestica. The sequence continues at coordinate 47,756,682 of NC_077230.1, read as the reverse complement.
TCCCGATTCATAGAAACACCTTGGTAGAAATATTTCTTTGTTTCTCTACCTTTAATACAACACTTTATAATATATATATATAAATATAAATATAAAATATCATACATTCAGAAACCACTAGTTATGTAAAATTATTTCTGAAGACCCCTTAAAATTACAATTAAATTCTTAGCTTTATTAAATTTTCTAAGGGTTGTAGATAGTTTTGAAGTCCATCCATCAGCATCTATGTAACAATACACAAAGGCATCATGTCATCTTCCATGGATCTAGTAAAAATGGTTTTGGCAAGATGTTCATGGGCTTACAATGATATTTTTGTTCTTCAGCAAAGGTAAAGGTACAAATTAAAGATAAATATAGGCAAAACATAGATTAAAATGATTCAGTATAACAGAAAGATGTTGATTAAATTAAAACAGATAAATTTAAAAAATTTAAACCTTAAAGCAATCAATAAATACAATAATATAAACCAACGAGAAGGTGCAGACAGTGCAGTCAAAATCCTTTTCATCAATCCCAATAGACTTGTTAATTATTATAGGAGAAAAAACCAAAATAGTTAGCAATAAGCTTCCAGATCTCTTTTAAAGTTTCCTTCCCCTCCCCCAGTATTTATTATCCATTTAGATTTTGTTTGTTAGAGGTCTGAATTTCCTCATAAAAGTACAGGGCAGAATCTCCACTCTGCATGTTGAGAGCAGTTAGGACTTTTAGAACTTAGTCAAAATATTTCAGGTTGGTTTGTAGTTGAAGCAGCCTAGCTTGTGGCATATTCTTGAGGAGAAGGAAATAAAGTGGGAAATCTCCAATGAAAATAAAAAGTCCCAGGAAAAGAATTAAGCAAATCCAAACTGCACTTTTTAGCTCCTCCAACTCAAACTGTCATTTCAGAGTTTCAAGCATGCTTGACGTTGAATGGGGTTTGTTTAAAGAGTAAACATAAAGAAGCAAAACTTTGAGGGAAACCAATAGCATATTTGCATATGAGAGAAAAAAATGCTTCTCCTTGGTGTTTAGGGTCAAGAGAAAGAAGGGGAGGAAATCAGGCTTATTCCCCAAAACTGACTTTAAAATCTACAGATTTGGAACTAACTGCCCTCCCTGTGAAAAACCTTTAGTAACAGCCTTCTAAACTAGGAATATAGGATCAGCTTTAAAAAAATCTGCTTGAAAATTAGAAGATGTGGGGTTCTTTTTTTCAACCCTGAAAAATGGCTATGGCAGGCTAGAAACACACATGGAGTGTGGAAAGGGATTGGGGCAGAAAGATTTTTGTACAACACCCGCTGTGGAAAAAAAAATAGCTGGTATTGGCAGGCTCTTGTGGTGGATCTGGTCTCGGCAAGAGGAGGTTCCAAGCTGGGTGAAGAGAGGTGAGGAATGCTGGCCAAGCAGATGGACAGGAGATGCAGGCAGCGGCAGGTGACAGGGCAGGGCAGGAGCCAGGCTCACCCTGCCACTGGACCCTCGTGGTGGGCAGAGCCTGGGAAAACTTACTATCTGTGAGGGTATCTGCTCAAAAACTTTTGAGAATTCATAATCTCTTCATGATAAGCCAAAAATGCAGGTTTTTAAATTAATTATCAATAACTAAATATTATATTTTATAAAGTTTTATTAAAAATAACTAAAACAAAAGAACTGCCTAACTTCAGCCTGGTCACAGGTCCAAGATAGAAAGAGGGAGGAGTTATCACGCACAATACAATCACGCAAAATGTGGGGATGCAGGAAAATGGAATTTTGGGAAATACTAAGGAACTTCTGGGGGATTAAATCCAAAGGCTCAAAATCTCCATTTATATAGATTCAAATCTATAAGAATAAGAGTCATCTCCCAATTTTTTATTATTAAATTTTATTTTTATTGTCTTGTAGAATATACTTCCATATTGGTCATTGTTATAAAAGCAAACTTATACACAACCAAAACCCCCCAAAAAAACCATAAATACACTGATGTGAAAGATAGCTCCAACAGTTCTATCTCTGGAGATAGACAGCATTCCCCATTATAAGTCTTTCAGGATTGCCCCAGATCATTGCATTGCTGGAAGAAGCCAAGTTTTCACAGATAATCATCATACAATATTACTGTTATTGGGTACAGTATTTTCCTAGTTCTGCTTATTTTGCTCTGCATCAGTTCCTGAAGATCTTTAAAGCTTTTTCTGAAATCATCTTGCTTATCATTTTTATAGCACAATACTTTTCCATTACCAATATATATCACAACTTGTTCAGCCATTCCCCAATTGATGGACATCCTTCAGTCTCCAATTCTTTGCCATTATAAAAAGAGCTGTTATAAATATTTTTTGTACAAGTATGTCCTTTCCCCCTTTTTTATGATCTTTTTGAATGTAAACCCAGTAATGGCATAACCAGACCAAAGGAGATATATATAGATATAGATATAGATATAGAAATAGATATAGAAATAGATATAGATATAGATATAGATATAGATATAGATATAGATATAGATATAGATATAGATATATACATATATACTTTTATAGTCCTTTGGACATAGCTCCAAATTGCCCTCCAGAATATTTGGATCAGTTCACAATTCTTCCAACAATGCAATATTGTCCCAATTTTGGCCCCAACACTTATTACTCCTCTTTACTGCCATATTGCCCAATCTGATAGGTATGAGGTAGTAGTAGCTCAGCATTGTTTTAACTTGCATTTCTCTAATCAAGAGTGATTTAGAACATTTTTTCATATGACTATAGACAGCTTTGATTTCTTCATCTGAATATTGCTTGTTCATATCCTTTAACCATTTGGCAATTGTAGAATGGCTTGTGTTCTTATAAATTTGATTTAGCTCTCTGTAAATTTGTATCTCCCAATTGATAAATGGACATAAACAGGTAGTTTTCCAAGGAAGAAATTAAAGCTATCATAGCAATATTGTTTTAATGCCTTAAATCATTATAACTAGAAAAATGTAATCTAAAGCAGCTCTGAAATTCTAGCTCATACCTGTCAGATTGGCCAGGATGACAAAAGGAAAAAAAGAATAATGAGAAATAGGAAAAACTGAGAAAACTGGCATATTGATGCACTGTTGGTGAAGCTTTAATTAGTCCACCATTTATGGAAAGCAATTTGGAACTATATACCCAATGTTACTAAAATATGTTTACCTTATGACCCAATGACCATTACTAGATCTGTATATCAAAGAAATCAAAGAAAAATGACCCAAATGTAGGAAAACATTTAAAGCAGTTTTAATTTAATGAGAAAGGGGTAACTCAGTGGATTGAGAGCCAGGCCTACAGACAGAAGGTCCCAGGTTCAAATCTGACCTCAAACATTTCCCAGCTGTGTGACCCTGTGAAAGTCACTTAACCCCCATTGCCTACCCCTTACCACTCTTCTGCCTTGCAGCCAATATATAGTATAGATTCCAAGATGGAAAGTAGGGGTTTTCAAAAATAAAATAAATAAAATAAAATAATTTAATGATAAAGAAGTGGAAACCATTCGGGTGCCCTTTGATTGGTGAATGACTAGATAGTTGTGTATGAAATTATGAAAAGTATCATTTCTGAGAAACCTGAGAAGACATAAAAACTGATGCAGAACTAGGAGAACAATTTATACAATAATGAGAGAGAGACAGAGAAAGAAATAGAGACAGAGACAGACCAAGACAGACAGAGACAAAGACAGAGAGACGAAGAGAGAACAACATATACAATACTAAAAATATAATTACCAACAACTTTTAAAGACTTAATAACTCTGATCAACACACTGACCAACTGGTATTCCGTAGTACAGAGATGAAGCATGTTACCAACCTCACGGTAGAAAGGTGATATGCCCAAGGTGCAGAATGAGGTACATTTTTAGATGTAGCCAATTAGAGAATTTTTGTTTGACTGTACATATTCATTAAAAGGATTTTGTTTTCTTTTTTGTTGTGAGCAGGACATGATAGGGGAGATAAAATAGTTTTTGTTAACTGGAAAAATAAAATTATTTTAAAAGGCATCATGTCAGTATGTATCTAAAGCTAGCCTCAAAACCAGAAAATCTTTGGTTCAAGTCCTGACTGACAAATATTGGCTAGGTGGCTCTAAACAAGACACTTAACTTCTCAGTGTTCCAAGCACTTCTCAAATACTGTATGTAACTCATAGAGAAATTGTAGACTTGCATTAGAAGAGGGAGTTTCCTTACCTGAAAGTTCTCTATACCAAGGAAAATCCTGGTCCAGAACCTATTTCTGTAAGTATATATGAAAGTTAGACAGTCACTAATTAGTGCAAACCATCAGCTCATCTTTCTTTCCACAACAACTTTCTTAGGGCTTTTAGACAAAAATGTCTCTCAAAAATCCATAAATCATTTCTGTAAATTCACTGCTATTTGGGATTAATCCCTGGACACCTGAAGCTTCAACGTTCGCTTCCCTTGATGAAAATGTAAATCTTTCCAAACATATTGATTTTATCATTTTAAAACCATAGTGCACACAGCCAGGCATTTTGCATAGTCCTCAGATGGGTTTTATGATGGGAATTTTAAAACAAGCTTCCACTGGCATGCTTGTCATTACCATTGATCTGCTAGTAAGGCTCTGGGCAGTGAGTGCATCTTAAAGCCCATGGAATGCACTGAAAGCACATTCTCTTAAGAAGATGATACAACTTAGAATTAGGTGCCCATCTGATTGGAATTACTATGATATTTGTGAATGATTGAGCTGCTGAATTTAGAGGTAGAACAGCTTGATCATTAATTTCAGTTTCTCTTTATGTAAGGTAAGATGATTCCCCTGTGTCCTTTTTCTTGTCCTTTCCAGAGAAAAGAGCAAAAAATAAAGTGTCCTATCTAAAGGTTCTCTAAGCTCCATTACTCCTGGGCTAGGCAGTGAGAAGTAAATGAGTTCCCTGATTAGAAAATGAAACTTGAAAATTCAAGTACTGCAGAAAATGCTGGCACAGAGTGCGGTTATATTTGCCAGGAGTGAGAGAAAAGCTAAAGAAACTCCCCAAAGCATTTTTTAATGAGCAGGTAAGACTGTGTCTTATTTTTAAAGAAACATCCTTGAATAATATGCTACCAATATTTTTCAGCCTAGATTTTTAATTTCATTGGTCAGTGAGTAGCTTATTGAAGAAATTCCCTAAACAAATGCAAATTAGCTGCTACTTGCCAATTTATAGCCTTAAAAAGTTTCCAGTCACTGAAAGGATGAATGACTTACCTAGGGTCACACAGCCAGCATCAATCACTTCATCAATCACTAATCAAAAAGCATTTATTTACTCTTTTAGTCTGATATGTGTAGGGAACTTATCATTCTAACTTTCAGGCTTGCTTTCTAACCACTGACTAAATCAGGCTGTAATCTCGCTATCATAAAGAAATGGGCTTTTATCTGGTCTTGCATGGTGCCCATATCCAAAGGTATTTTTCCCTAGTGGGAATTTAAAATCGGACATCTTGGAGGAAATATTGAATGCATCCAGGAAACCTGTCAACCCACTGAGAAAAATATGCCTTATATTTCAAAGAACTGTCCATCTGGGAGTTGATGAAGATACACTTTAATAATCTAATTATGGGTAAAGAGAAACTATAAGAGAGAAATGTTGATAATGGCATTCACACTGGTGTTTTTATAATAAATTGGAGGTGATAATATGGGGAATTAGTTGCTCCCTGAATATCAGGCAGACACCCTGAGAAGTACATTAGTTTGTTCAACCTCCTAGAGCACCATTTTGTAAATTATAACTCCAGGGCACTAAATGGTGTACAGGAATGTCCTGAAGAAGTTAATGCATCTCCTATTTGCCTATTGTCAGTGCAGAAAGTAGCTTACTTACCACACAGAATCTGTACCAAAGACTCTTAAATCCCCCATACTGAGTACAGCTAAATGGATATATCAACAATATACCCAAGGTTGAGTCAAATTTCCATTGATATTACCTTACCTATGGAAATATCTAAAAGAAACTCAAAGGAAAAGAATGGATTAAAGTTTTAATTTTGCCAATGGAAAAATTTCAAAAGCTACTTTGGGTAACATATACATCACCATACCCTTTCTTCCTTTATTGTTTGCCATTTCCTGCCACTATATAAAAGAGCTTTCTTCTCCATCCCTCTATTCAGGGATACTTGAGTGTTTCCATACTCCAATGTTTAGCCTAAAGAATCCAAAGGTCCTCAAATATCCAATAATTATGGCTAATTTTTTTAAAGCAATCCATTCCAGGTCACTATTAGAGATAACATGCAGCCATTACTTATCCTATTCAAAGCACCATATATCCTATTGGGTAGGACCATATCCAACATATGGATAATTATTTTAAAAATATGAAAATGGAAAGAATGAATGGGTGGTAGGTACATGGAGAAAAAGAGAATTTGATAAATGAATATAAATGAAACATCTCCTAATGCTAAACATGTTTCAGATGTCACTAGAAGAGAAGGAGAATCCAAGAAGAAAAAGAAATGACATAAAATCATGGTATCTGTGCTAGAAGAGATCATCTGACCCACCCTTCCAGATTTGACAATGAGGAAATTGAATCCTTCAGAGATTTGGTCATTTGTTCAAAGCCATGGAAATTATTAAGACTTTCAGGTTAAGATGGCCCCAAAGTAGAAACAAGGCTTTTCCTCTCCTCTCCACCCACTGATATAAAGTGCCTCAAAAGGACAAAGCCAAAGCTATGCAGCTAGTTCATGATGTAGGAGTTAGAATTTAGGTGAAACTGAGGCAGGTAGAAATTAGTTTCCCTCTGCAAGGAGTACTATATTTTTATGAGGTTTATTAAAGGTTAAGGATTAAAGAAAATACAGAATAAGAAAGCACATGTCTAGGCCCAGAGAGGCCTAGACAACCTCACTTACATCATGGTCCAGGTAGAAATCTCACTGAGATTAGAGGGCATTCTGGGAGCTAGCAAGGACTCCTGGGGCTTGGAGTCCAGAGTTCAAGTTTCCATTTTTATAATGATAGACCAAAAGTTGAGTATCCTGACTCCTAGTTCAGTATTCCTTCTAATATTAGCTAACAGGCATAATCCAAATACATCATTTTAATAATTAGGTCAAACATTTCAGGAGTTATTCTGAACATACCTAATGTCTCATATGCTTCATGATGCCATCCCTCTTAGGACAAATGTCCTGTAATTATAAAGAGATATTACATTATTAAATCTACATATTCCTTATAAAATTAAATTCAATTAAATTCAACATTTATAAAGAGCCTCCTAGATCTTTTTTCATTTTAATTGTATTTTAAACTGAACAAACAACAAATAAGATGAGCATTTCCTTTTGCAAAGCAGAACTAGATTACATATACAATCACAAATCTGCACCACATCTGGCTTGCTTCTAACTCTCCAACTATACAACAAATTCAACATGTTATTTTCAGTTATCCTGCTTTGTCTATTTCCTGTTGACTTAATTTCTGTTTTCTTCTGTTCATTTTGAAAATATTTCAATGACTCTCTCTTCTTATTTTTTTTTTCATTTTGGGACCCTATTGCTAACTCCTTATTCTCACCATAGCTACCTCTCCCTTCAAAATAAATTGAGTAAGAAAAACAAAAACTTTTTTAAAAATTGATACACTCAAGCAAAACAAATCTTCACGTTGGCCAGGTTCAAAAAACACATATCATTCTGCACCTTGAATTCATTGCCTCACTGTCACAAGGTCCTCTGAAACCGTGGTTTACCGTAGCACTGGTCCTAGTTTTTGAGTGTTTCTTAGATAATTGGGAATTAGGGAATAGAAAAAAGACAAAAACATTTCTGTCCTAAATAAACTTTCATTCATTTTAGGAAAACAACATTTATGCAATTTTAGTAACTACAACGAATATGAGACTATTCTCTAAATAGCCACTAAATCGGGTACTATATTAGATTATATCTAGACTAATACAATGAAATTTCTATATTTTAACACCTCATTTATTTGTTAGTAACATTGAAGTTCTTAGGTATCTCCCTTCCTCCCTACACTAGAAAAGGCATCATATACCAAATAAATATATATATATATATATGTATGTATGTATACAGAAAATCATATATTGCTTATTTCTATTTGTCGGTTCTTACTCTGGATGTAAACATAAACAATTAATTCTTGAAAAGATATTTTTATCACAGTGAAATTTCAAGGGAAAGAGAGTACAATTAATTGAGGGGAGGTGGCCCCTGAGGTCTGAAAAAGGATATAGTAGTAAATGTTTAACAATCAGATTTTCAAAAATTTATGCCACACTTTAAAGTTTAATTTAAATTATTAGCTTTTCCCCCATCAACTTTGTTAATTCTAGACAATCAACAAAATAATAAATTAGGTTCTAATTTGTGACCTTTACTCAATTCTAAGGTGTAAATGCTCACACTGGAAATTTAACTATCTTGGAAGAGCTGATTGTGCTAACTCAAGCACACCTCTAGATGTGAGTGCTTTGAAGAAAACTAGCAATAACCTCAATGTGTTGGTGAATTTCATGAAATGAAGTCAGACTGCTGTGTTTTCAGACTATTTTACAATTATGGAATTGTAGCATTTACTTAGCCCACTGAAACAAAAATACTACCATTCTGTGAACTGCCATTTGACTATTATTTAATACAAACAATAGTCATTTTTTCAAGTGGAATCTGGCCAGCATCCCCAGGACTCAAAGAGCATGGGCTCTACTCTCAGTCATTGCTTTTATCTCTATTGGAAAACCATATTGAGATTTCTGGAACTCATAGCAATCAATCTGCTTGATTAATGAAGAAAAAGAAAGGGAAAAAAAGCTTTTGTTTTCCTGGCACTGAGTCTCAAAAAATTAGACACACAAGGCTCTGGGTGACATTAATTTCCTTCATCATTTGTGGTTGCTAGGAAAAAGAGAGATTTGGTGATAAATATTTATTATCTTCCAATTCCAGCTTCCCTTATGGTCAGGTTATTGCTTTATTCCATTCTAGGGCTAAGGAAAAGGTCTGCTGTGTCATTAATGATAAACAAACCAGTAGGGTGTGGACAGCTATAAATCAGAGTCATCCCCATCCATCTGGTATGCCAACCAAAGTCATCTTGTCAAGGGAAAGTCCTATAGAATCCACAGGGTGTCCCTTTTCTCATTACAAAATAACTTATAGGGTTTTTTTTTAATGAAAAAAAATGTTGTAAAGTGAGCAACTGTTTTTCCAGGAAGTTCTCTCTTAATGAAGTCTGTGCTATTGCCACAGTGAAGGCTTATTAGAATTTGCTCCGAGTTAGAAACATATAAGCAAGAGGGGAAAAAGCTACCAAACAGCTCCAAACTTCTCCTGATCTAACATTTTCTCCCAAATCCCTTGTTGCATCATTGAGTTTCCTCCCAGTGGAATTTAGACATCTGGAGAGGATAAGCTCTCACTAAGTTTTATTTACTTTTCCCATTACCCTGACCAATTCAGAACCATTCCCTAAAATGCACCAGCCTGACTTTTCCAGCTGTCATTTGAAAGATTTCACTATCTCTTCTGCTGCCTCACTTTTGTGATCATTCTCCATTAAACATTGCTAGGTGACATGGTAGTCTTCTGGGTTGAGGGCAGCCTTAAAGCCAGGAAGATTTGAGTTCAATTCCAGTTACTAATGCACACTGCTTGTGTGAATGTAAGGATAAGTCACTTAACCTCTCAGTACCCCCAGGCAATTCTCTAAATTTATTCACTGCAAAGAATGTGCCAATCTGCATTGGGAAGGAAGTTTCCTCATTTGGGAGATCCCAGGATCAATGAAAACACAAATCCAGCCCCTATTCCCCTAAACAGTGCTGTGAAGGGTTACTTTTATGACATTAAGCCCACGCCCCTATGTAGGCAAATTTGTTACCAGTTTCTCAAACCTCCCGTGCTCAATCCAAAGATATCCACTCCTACCCTGATTCTTTTAAATCCTGTCTCAGCTATTTGGCAGCTGTGTAACCCTGGGCAAGACACTTAACCATCCTCAAACCTTAGTTTTAAGGGAAATAATAATAGAACCTTTCTCATAAGCATTTTGTCAGGATCTACTGATATGACATAAAGTACTTTGCAAAATCTTAGAGCTTAGGCATGTTAAATGCTACTAATTTAAATGGTTAAGCAAAAAATCAAAAGGGAGATAAATAGAAAATGTAGTTATATTTGGGAATATAAGTAGAGCTGACCAGATCCTCCCAAACTAAATGGCACAGAAATTTCCCTTTGTGCTCTTTCTACCCAAATTGGGACATGTTCCCCCATGTCTTTATGCTAAAGAAATGGGGATCCATAAGATGAAGAGACAAAGGCAAACAATGTTCAGATTGGCAATAATGTATGTATCCTCTACATATAATGTATGTATCCTTTTGTTTTGTCCACATATACTCTATTTGTTTCCCTTGAAAACACAGATTATATCTTACCTTTCTTTTAATTCCTCTGGCATGTACTACAATGCTTTGTACATAGCAGAGCATCAATAAATGAACACTGTCTAATTTAGACTGTTAAAAAATCTTCCCTGAATCCCTTAAATACAGTAGGGTTAGGGTTTATATCAAGCAATGGATCAAAAAAGTAAGGTGCTTATCACAAATAGAAAGCTCAACAATTTTAAGGTCCAAGTTTAATATTTCAAATCCCAACCTTCTGTCATCACAATGACATGCAGATAGCATCTTCCAAAACCTCAGAAATCTACTGTAGATTCCTTTAAGCAAGGAATGCAAGACTTGTGATTCTTTGTATATTCCAAATGCTTGGGATGGCAATTACACACTGAATATCCCCTAATAAAATGTTGAAGATAGAGATGGAGGGAATAATATTCACAAAGAAATAAAGAGGCATAGAAATGATTGGGTGCTCTAGTATATGGCAAGCCTTCATAATTCAAACCTTCATGAATAAGAGCTTTAAAAAACCTGGCAAATAAAATCTGTTTTGAAATGTGTTTTGTTCTACCTGTTTCCAGTTCCTTTTCTGGAATCAGGTTTCATGCCCATATTCCTTATCTTATGTGAATGATCAATAAGGCACCCCTTAAACTTCAATGGTAAGAAGTGAAGCAAATGTGCAAACATCTGCCCTGCTTCTGAACCAAGAACAGTATCTCAGTAATAGAGTATACAGTTCTGAGTTGAGCCTTAATAGGTCTCCAACATCAACATGAATACATGCTATTGGCTTTGACTATTATGAGACTAGACAATGATGTGGACTAAACATTTTAATTGTCTGCCTGTAGGTCTATCTATTGGTCTTCTCTGTTTCTTCTCCCAGCATTATCACTATAATCTCCAAATTAAGCTTCTGCATGCCTTTGGGGGGGGACAGAAAAATGCTAGATTGCTTCACATTTTAGTGCAGCAACAGTGACATCCAGTGGGTAGCAAGATTAACCCCAAGATACTGTCGGAAACTCGATGAGTCTGGATATCCCAAAATATGATTCCAGCCCTCCTTAGCCCTTTGGTCTAAGAAGAACCTATTTTAAATTCCAGAGATATCTTTAACAATTTGATGAACACTAAATAGATAACGGATCAAAGTAAGTCATATCTGATCTGACTGAAGATGTGGATGTGAAAGATTAAAAGCCACTGTCACAGCTACTCCAGACATTATCAAGAAAAAGAATCTAGTTGACCAACAATTTCACAGAAGTCCTGCCTTTCAAAACATTTCCCTAGATGCTTAGGAGAAAATATAAGTAGCACTACCAACAAGTTATTTTTCCTCTAACCAAAAACTTACTTCCTACAATTCTAAAGGAAAATTTTATTAACATAGTCTCTATTAAATGTAGGTCAATTAACTTGCAGAAAAGATAAGTACAGATGAGGATTTAAATATATACACATATACTGAATAGATAGATAAAATATACATACAGTGTTGCTGGATTCATAGATACTAGAGTAGACCTCAAAACCCTTTTATGAAAGAGGTTCTTAACCTTTTCTTTATGGCAGCCTGATAGACCCTTATGGACCCTTTCTCAAAAAATATACATATAAATGCATAAAATACAAAGGAAACCAATCATATTGAAATACAGCTGTTAATGGAATATCAATAGGATCCATTGATCCCCAGTAAAGTTTTTCTATTGAGAGCATAAAACTGTTTTGCCTCTTTTGGTATCTTCAGTGCTTAGCATAGTGCCTGGCACATAGTAGGCAAAATAAATGTTTATTGAATTATTTTATCCCAAATAAGGACCTTTTCAATTTTATACCACTTTACCTTTCTAACCCAATCTTATATTACTCTCTTCCATATATACTACCTCTGGACAAATTGACTTATTCTCAATCTCTTGAATATGCCCTATATTTTCTCACTCTCTTGTCTTTGCTGGTACTATTTCTTGTACTTATAACGTCCATTCATACAGAGTTGCTACCCATTCTTTAAAATCCAACAGAAATATTTGCTCTTTTATCAAGCTCTCACTCAATCACATCACATGGAAGCATTGCTAACCCCTTAGAGCTAACAAGTTTATGTATCATGAATTATCATTAACTAGAATTGGAGTTGATAAAAAAAAATTTTCAACCAATCCAAGTCATCAGATTCTGCTGAACTACAATCCAAGGTACTGAAAGAAATGGAAAAATCACAAAGACTCTGAGAGGTTTCATAAAACTGGAATAGGAGAAATGTTGTCATGGCTTGAATTTAAAAACAACCAAAAAAAGACAAGAGTATAGAATCTTCAGGTCATATTCTGGTAATCTTGACTTCAATTCTTGGTAGAAGTTCTGAAACACATTATTAAAACAATGTTTTGCATGCACATGTGTATGAAAGAAAGTAGTGTCTACTGAGTACCAGCATGGTTTCATCAAGAACAGGTTTGGTTAAGGCAGCAAGGTGTCCCAATGTATTAAAAGCCAAGCCTAGAGATGGGAAGTCCTAAGTTCGAAGCTGACCTCAGACATTTCCTATCTGTATGACCCTGGCAAGTATTTTAATCCCAGATGTCTAGTCCTTACTGATCTTCTGCCTTAGAATTGGTATTTAGTATCTATTATTCTAAAATGGAAGGTAAGAAGTTTTTAAAAAATCAGGCTAAATAAATTTCATTTTCTTTTTTGATAAGATTTCTTTAATAGAACTGAATTTTAGCAGGGCTTTTGATGTTTCTCCTTGTAACCAGTCAGAATAGAAAAATGAAGGTCTAGATAAAATCGGTCTGAAACTAGTTAAAGGGTCATGCCATGTCAGATGTCTAGTGGAGTGTTGTAGGGTTATATCTTTGATCTTGTTTTGTTCAACACTTTTAAAAATAATTTGGATAAATGAATAGCTATCATAATTTCAAACTTGTGGATGACCCTAAAGTAGGAAGGATAATAAACATTTGGAATAACCCAGAAGGACAGTAATATATTAGAATGATGGACTGATGAGATTTGATAAGAATAAATGTAAAGACCTATACTTACATTAAAAAATCAATTGCACAAGTATAGAACATAGGAAATATGACTAGATAACAGTTCCTATGAACACTGCCTAAGAAAAAATTAACTACAGGACTTTATGGGACTGTAAGCTCAGTATGAGTTAACAGTATACTATGACAACCAAAAAAGCCACAGCTGCCTTAAGTTACATTTATAAAATCACAGACCTGGAGTCAAGAAGACCAGAGTTCACATCTGGCCTCAGACACTTACTAGCTATGTGACCCTGGGTAAACCACTTAACCCTGTTTGCCTACTTTTTATAAAAACTAGATTAGAGAATATATGTAATACACCAAACACATAAACAAGCATTTGTGATACTCTGCAGAAAAAAATGGCATCTTCTCTTTCTTTGCAAAAACTTTTCATCTTCTCCCATTACTTTCCACTCTTTCTTGACATCTTTCAGTTCTTTTTCCCTCTCCCTCTCCACTTGGTAGATTTTTCATAACTACAAAAATACTTCATTCCTTTTTATATTTCAAAGTTCTATCATAATAGCCTTTCATTATATGATAGTTTATACAGAGCTAAGGAGTTTTCATCCTTACAGAAGTGGAATCAAGACCAACACTCCTGAGGCCCACCCATTTGAGCATCCTATGGACTTTGAGCTTTTTTTTCCTTTCTCCTTTCTTTTCCTTTTTTTCTCTTTCTTATCCCTCCCTTCTTTTGTTCTTTCTTCTTTCTTTCTCTATCTAGTCTTTCACCTTGAACTGGATGTTCCATAGACATTTCAAACTGAACAAATTCAAAACTAAATTTATTCTCTTTCTCTTCAAAAGCATTCCTCTTCTAAAATAGTATTTTAGTTTTCCTGTTACATGTAAATATATTTTAACTATTTTAATTATTTTTAAGTTTGGAATTCCAAATTCTCTCCCTTCTTCTGACCCTCATTCTTTCCCTGCCCTCCCTACTCCTTGAGATGTTAAGAAATTTGATAGAGATTGTACATGAAATGCACCTCTCTTTTTAAAATAACTTAGTTATATCCAGGAAACCACCACCGTCACAGCATTCAAGTTCACAACCTCAAATCATCAGCAGCTTCTCATTCTAATTCTAGGAGGCAGAGTGGATAGAGTGCTGAACCCCTGGGAGTCAGGAAGACCTGCGTTGAAATTTGACCTCAGATACTTGCTGTATCTTTAGCAGCTCACTTAACCTCCATTTGCCTCAGTTTCCTCTACTGTAAATTAAGGCAATAATACTACCTACCCCATAAGATTGTTGCATTGGTAAAGCACTTAGCGCAGTGCATGGGACATAGTACTATATAAATGTTTACTATGATTATTCATCTAACACATAATTTCCGTTTCTTGTTTTTCTAACTCTATATCTCTTACATCTTTCCCATTCGCTCCACTCATAGAGTCCTAGTATAGACCCTCATAATCCCTCATCTGAATTAAAGCAATAACCTCATAGTTGGTTTGCATGAATCAGGTTCCTATTTCTTCCTCATCCTTCACATATCTAACAAAATTCTTTTCTTGACCATATTACTCCCCTAATCAATACACTGGCTCCCTATTTCCCCTAAGAACAAACAAAAATCCTTCTGTTTGTATTTTAAAGTTCTTCACAACCTGACCCAAATATACTTCTCTCTCCTTCTTACTTGTTCCACTCTTCTCCATACACCACAGCAAGCAGCCCTAGCTTCTGTGCCACTCCTCCGACTCTATGCAGTATTCCTTCTCTCACTCCCATGCCTTTGGGATGACTTTCTGCTGCTGCCTCTCTCCCTTTACCCTGCCCACCTACCCCGCCTCCCAACCTTAATTTGAAGCTGTAGACATTTCATGGCCTGATGTGTCAGAAGAGACCCAAATGGACCAAGTCAGCTATTCTAATTTGCAGGAATGGTTGTGTATTTTCAATCTTTAGAGCTACTGTAATATATTCTCCATTTATAGAAGTCATTTTGAAAGATTTGGATGTGTGTTTAGTGAGAAATTCCCCCAAAGATCCATATGTTTGGTAGTCTACATTAAATAACCTCTCTTCTCAATTCAATAAATGTCAAAATATATTAAGCACCTCAAGAAAAAGTACCTGTTTATTCACTGGGGTTCAGCCCTGCAAGCATGCACTGACTTAAAAGATGTGAAGGTAAAAAAGGTCAGGGAGGGGAGCATTGGCCTTTAACAAATTTGGTGGAGGAATTTTGCAATGGAGTTTTCAAGAGAAAAGATCCTTTAATAAATTTGATAAAGAAGGTGAACAATATCTGTGACACTCCTAGCAATCAACTTATCATTGCTGCCTTATTAACCAGCTCCACTCAGTCTCCCTATATTATCAAATGATATAGTAGATGAAAATGTACTTTGGAAAATATAAAGCATTATGTAAAATAAAAATACAAATGATTGATTTTTTTAAGTATACCCCAAGGTTAAAAAAATGGAGTTCATCAATATGAACAGAAATGTCTTGGATTTTTCAGGGGAACAGGGTAAATTTGGAGGGGAAGGAATATCACTTTGTGAATATGTAGAAACATAAAAAAAATTCAACTATGAAGGAAAATTAATTAGGACATTATGAAAATAGCTTTGCTAAAATCCTAAATTTAAAAAAATTTTAAATTCAATTTTCTCCCTTCCTATCATTCCCTATTCACCTCATTCCTATAGATTCCCAACAGACACACACACATACACCACACACATACATACACACATACACACACACTCCATCAATCAATTTCAACCAAAACAAAAATATTACAACTTTCATAAATAAGATATGGTTATATATGTTCTAATATATTATCTCTGCTTTCGGACTCTCTTAATTCATTGTGAAGTCCTTGGTTCCTAGGGACGTCTTAAAATGAGAATAGTATAAGCTATAAAAGGAAACTGAAAGCATTCTTTCTAAGGTCCATATCTTCTTGCCATCTGATACTGCAATGACTCACCAGACCCAGTGTCCAACTTTATTAAGGGTCTGATTGAAAAATAACTAGCTGAACTCCAGTCCAACTAAGACAGGAGTAATGTTATCTCCACTCATTTCTCCTGATATTATCAGATAAAGGAGACATCAAAGTACTTCATAAACTGTAAAATACTATGCCAAATAGAGATCTGAAAGGTCAGTTTTCCCCAAAGAAGGAACAAAATCTAGAGAATCTAGTTAACTGGTCCCAAGCAATGGAAGAGACCTAAAGAATATGGTTAGTTTTCAACTGCATCATTTGACACAGGTTCCAAATCCAAGGGTTCTCCTCAGTCTAAAATTGGTCCAGGAGCTCTAGAAAAGAGACTTTCAGTTACCATCACTCTCACCCAGTCTGCCCTGAAAATGATTAAAGGTATACTTCATTTCAAGCAACTCCAGCATATGGAAAGAGTAACCCCAGATACTAGTGCAACTCCACAAAAATTATCATATATCTTTTTTGTTTGTATTTATATATGTTGTCCCCTCCGATTAAACCAAAAGTTCCTTCAGAATAGGAACTATTTCAATTGTTTTTTACAGGGTCTACTATAGTGTCTGACTATCTAGGAGGTTCCTTTTGTCCTGTATTTTATCATTTTTTCCTAATTACATGTAGATATAATTTTTAATTATTATTTTCTGACATTTTGCAATCCATGTTCTTTTTCACCTTCCCCTCCAGTAGGTTCTTTATATGTACTTGTTGAATGACTTGTCAAATATTCTAAACCTTTGGGTTATCTTTGACTCATCCCTCTTCCTCATTCCCTACATTAATCACTTTCTAATTCCTATTGATTCTGCCTCTGAAACATTTCTTATGTCTCTCCCTTCCTGCCCATTTACACTCAATATCATTCTTCTCATCCTTGTTACTGTTCATCTGAACTATTCCTTCTGTTAACTATTTCCTATTTTTCCTGTATATAGCTTGTTTGCATATGGTTGTTTGTATATTATCTTCTTCATTCAACTGTGAAAGAAGGGACTGTTTTTTACCTTCCTTTTATCTTACCCAGTGCTTAGTTCAGTGCCTGGAATATAGTGGGTGCTTAATAAATGTTTATTGACTAACCATCTTGCCTCTTCTTTTATCCATGTCTCTAACTTTGACCAGGATGCTTCTTTTTGATGTTATGTCTGGTCATTTTCTGTTGGACAATTCCTTTCTCTATCCCAACTAGTTTTTGGACTTTAAAGCAAAATTGACCTAAAGCACAGAGTGAGATAATCAGAAGAACTTAGATGTTTAACTTCTCTATTATATACATAAAGAATCTTATGAAAAATATCACTGACTAGATAAAAGAAAATGATGAACCATTCATGTATCAAATTCAAGGGATATACAACCAGTGTGCTCCATTGGTATCCAGGCAATGTTAAAGACATCCAAAAGAATACCCTTAGCAATACCCAGTGCAACCTGTTTCCCAAACTCAGCAGGACTTTCAAGATGAGATGACCAAGAGTCCTTCAAGATGGCTAGACATAGATGGGTTGCCATATAAAAGGAAGAATGAGATTAGTTGGTATTTACATATAGCACCTGTTAGGTGATAAATACATGTGTATATGTACATATATGTATATATGTACTGTGTTAAATACTTTACAAATAATATCTCATTTGATCCTCCCAACAACCCTTGGAGATAGGTGCTATTATTATCTCATTTCACAGTTGAGAAAACTGAGGCAAACTGGAGTTAAGTGACTTGTTCAGGGCCACACAACTAGTAAACATCTGAGAATTGATATGAATTTGGGTCTTCCAGACACCAGACCCAGTGCTCTGTCCACTGCATGACCTACATGCCCTCTCTATGATAAGCGTACTTGGAATTTGGGGCCACATGAATTGATCACAGATTCTTATAAAAGAGTAGCAGAGTGTCTAGAACTGTTAATCTATAAACATTTATTAATCACTGTGCTAAATGCTGGGTATACAAAAAGAGGCAAAAAATGGTCCCTGACTCAGATATAGTAGGGGCTTAAGAAATGTTTGTTGAATACAAAACATGATTCCATCATATTTTTGGCTTCTTTTGCAGTTTCATATGTTAAATTGAATTTATGAACTTGATGTCTGCACTCTGAGGCACCCATCAAAAAGGGTACAATTTTTTAGTCTAAACACTGAATAAACAAGGTGAGTTGTTTGCTTGAGTATTTTCAAGATAAATTCACTCCTGCTAAGGAAACTATGCATTTGGCATTTTTAATAGCTTCAGAAAGTTGCCATGCTTTTCAAAAATTGAAAAAGCAAAAGCAACTGTGGCATCATTTAAATGCACCTGAACTTGGTATCCACAGTTCAGAAATTGTACATGCCATAGCCTAATTTGGGCAGTGTGCATACTGAAATGCAGTCAGAAGTGTGGGTGACTCTGAACCATTATGGAGTTCACTAAAAACCTATGGGAAAATGGGATGGCCACTCAGTCACTCTAGGAGTGCTGATCATTTGTTTTCCTATTATAGCCCTTCTTCCTTTGTAGCAGATGGAATGTATATAAAATCCATGGGGAAAGACACTTTTGTCTTTGTATTCCCAGTGCCTAGCACAATAAATGTTTGTTGAATGGAATTAAAGAACTTTCTCTCTCTGACCAGAATTGGAATTTGTTGTTCAAGATGCATGTGGAAACATTACAGGGTGGAATTTGTCCATTGCTTTTTTCCCCACTTTTATTTCAAAGTTTGACTCAGAAGCAATTCCTTGCAGAGGGAAAGTGGAAAGATATAACCCTTAAGTAATCAAGATGAGCTCTTGAGAGGCAAAAGCTTTGGAAGGCTGAGAAAGGGTAGCTTCTTCCAAAATGTGAACAATTCTTCAATCTCTTTGAGCAATCTTTCCCAAAAGCAAGCTGATGATGATAACTGGCCTCCCACCCCAGAAATGTGAAACCCCTCTTAAAGGTACCATTCAAAAATATATAAAAAGTAGAAGACAAAATGTATTATTTCAGAAGACAAGGCTATCTACCATTCAGTTTCCTGAAAGATAAACTCATCTCCTTGGAAGCCCATTTTCCTGAAAGCAGCTATTTCACACCACTGAACATATTGCTTATAGGTCACATCTCTCCTAATGGAGTTTCTTGAGAGCATTGAGTCATATTTGACTTAGAAATAGTATCACAATGCTTCAATCTTATGTTAGAGAAGCATGGACGCTTCTGTACTACAGTATACAATACATACACTTTTCAGTGGGTGAAGGCAATGTAGACATGACCCTTGAGAAGATTTCATTTATTTGAATCACTACAGGAGTGGAACCCTTTTTAAATATGCTTTTCCTTAACCAAGGTTCCATTTCTCCATTTCTCTTAAGGTTGCTTATTAACATCCAATATTCTGCTCCCTTGAATCTCCCCAAGTCACTATGAACTTTTTGTAAAACTCCCAACATATCAGGCATCTATGTAGTCCAATGAATAGAGAGCTTAGAATCAGGAACTTGGAATTCAAGTCCAGCCTCAGATACTTACTAGCTTTGTGACTCCAGACAAGTTACTTAACCCATCTCTGTCTCAGTTCCTTTCTCTGTGAAATGAGGGTAGTGATAGCACCTACCTGTAAGTGTTGCTTTTGAAGATCAAATTAAATAATATAGATGAAGCACTTCACAAACTGAAAGTACTATAAAAAGACTATCTATATAGTCATGGACCTCTCCCCTTCTTCCACAGTTGGAATCAGACAAAGCAATATTGAGAAACTCCCAATAAGCATCATCCATATGAACTCCACTCTTGACCTTTGTCATTAGCACCAAAGGACAGAGACATCCTCTAAAATGAAAAGTAGGCACAGAATTAATTTTGTAAGCTAATGATAGGAAAACAGAGCAATAAAAACAGTGAGATATCAGTCCACAAGAAGTAAATGTTAACAATTGGAGTTTGTTGTTATATGCTTCCCACTTAATTAGTTACAGTATTTTCAATACTTAACACTTTGAGAATGCAGCCTGGTAAACAGCAGGTAATTTTCACATATTCTGCCACCAAATCTTCCTAACCATCTGTTAGCAATAACAGGTTGTCCTCTTTAGAGCACAGGGCTTCCTTCAACAGAAGAAAGGAACTTTCAAAGTGACCCCAGAGTTCAACTGAAAATCCAGGAAGAAGCACGATTTCAAAAATAGCCCTCCTAAGTGCCAACATATAAGCAAATTTACTAAGAGACTAGAATATTGATGATAGGATCTATCTACTGAAATTTCACAGCACTTCCTAGACTAATGAGGCATGGGCAATCCAGATAATTATCCATTCTCTGTAGATAATCTGTTTCCAATAAAAATATGACTCAGACCTCTGTACTTCCAGGGCCCAGGAATTTGTCCAACTAGGCACTCCCTCAGCCAGTACAGATCATAACTCCACTATAACTTAGTGCATCGTTTTCAAAAGTCAGTGTGGCTGAGAATTCTTCACTTTGAAGGCAGCCTCTGGTGAGCCCCTGCCTTTGACAATGAAGCAAACTACCCACATCCTGACAGATAACTGCTTTAATCTCAAATATTTAACTTCCCTACATCTTCCATCAATCAATCAATATCAATCAATAAAAATGTGTTAAGCTCCTATGATGATCCAGAAACTCTCAAGCAATGAGCATAAAAAGAGAGGCAAAAAAAAAAACCAGTTCCTGCCCTCAAGGAGCTTATATCTAATGGATGCTCTTAAAATGTAATGGTCTTCCATCTTCTGACCCTCACTGGGACCTGGCTTCCTCCAGATGACACAGTTTCTCTGGCCTTCTTTTCCTGTTGTTGTTGTCATAGTTGTCGTTGTCATTGTCATTGCCATTGTTGTCGTCATCCTTCACATTTGAAGAGAACCAAAATGTCATTAGGATGTATACATATATCTCTGCTGTCATTCATTCCCCCTTCTCTACTCACTGGTTGAGAGAGAGAGCTGGACTACTTCCTCTTCCCCTTTGCCACTTTCCATCTCTCCCCCTACCACTATCACTCAGTAACCTACCCTTCCTTAAGGTTCATTCCATCTCTATAAGCCACCCAATCAAAATTCTGATAGCTATTGTCCTACCAGCCTCCAAGACATTCCATTTCTTTCCCAAGTGAGGTCAGTGCTTAACTCATGGTCTTTCTTCTTTCTTCAACTTCTGCCCTCATACTAAAGTGACTTCTATATATATATATATATATATATACATATATATATTAATATTCCTTTAAATGCTCTAACCTTACAGTTTTTCAATTTATTCATTAAATATGGCTTTCACCTACACCACACCTCAACCACACATACTCTTGGTCATACACTTGATCTTGCCATTACCCACAAATGCATCACTTCCATTTTTATGAATTCTGAAATTTCCCTCTTTTACCATAAGCTTTTGTCATTCAAAATCCCCCTTTTTCTACAATCACAAACCATGCTCTTTATATACACTATGTCCTTCAATCCCCCAGTCCTTCAGGTCTCTTCCGCACTATCACTTCTGTATTAGTTATATTCCTTTTTTTATTATTTGATTGTTTCTTTGTTTTACTTATTTGATTAAAATTTCCAATTATCTCCTTCCCCTCCTCTTCCCTCTCTGAACTAGAGAAGGCACCATTTGACATATATTTTAGCCAATCTGAGGGGTATGAGATGATATCTCAGAGTTGTTTTAATTTGCATTCTTCTAATCAATAATGATTTAAAATATTTTTTCATATAGTGATATATAGCTTTGAGTTTTCATTCAAAAGCTATTTATATAAAAAGATTTTTACAAGAATATTCATAGTTGCACTCTTTGTGGTGGCAAAAAATTGGAAAATGATGGGATGCTCTCCAATTGGGAAATGGCTGAACAAATATGTTGGTGATGGAATAATATTGTGCTCAAAGAAATAATGAACTGGAGGAATTCCATATGAACTGGAATGACCTCCAGGAATTGATGTAGAGTAAGAGGAGCAGAACCAGGAAAACATTATACACAGAGACTGATACACTGTGGTACAAATGAAAATAATGAACTTCTCTACTAGTAGCAATGATCCAGAACAATTCAGAGGGACTTATGAGAAAGAACTCTATCCACATTCAGAGGAAGAACTGTGGGAGTAGAAACACAGAAGATAAACAACTGCTTGATCACATGGTTCAATGGGGATATGATTGGGGATGTAGACTCTAAATGATTACCCTAGTGCAAATATTAATAATTTGGAAATTGTTTTTGATCAAAGGTATATGTAAAATCCAGTGGAATTGCATGTCAGCTATGGAAGGAGGTTAGGAGGAGGGAAGGGAAAGAACCTGAATCTTATAACCATGGAAAAATCTTCTAAATTAACTAATTAAATAAAAATTTCCCAAAAAACTATTTATATGTTTTGACTATCAATTGAGAAATGGCTTATATGCTTATAAATCTAACAAAGTTCTCTATATAATTTAGATATGAGACTTCTATCTGAGAAACTGTCTTTAAACTTTTTTCTGCTTTCCTTCTAATCTCAACTATATTAGTTTACTCTCCTTTCCCCATCTTGACTCTTGGGAGGATAGGG
The DNA here is from genome assembly GCF_027887165.1 of Monodelphis domestica. Lineage (NCBI taxonomy): Eukaryota > Metazoa > Chordata > Mammalia > Didelphimorphia > Didelphidae > Monodelphis > Monodelphis domestica. The sequence continues at coordinate 47,733,636 of NC_077230.1, read as the reverse complement.
TCAACTCTATAGCATCTTCTTTACTTGATCCCTTGCTCCTTTATATTGCCAAACTTGTCCTACAAAAGCTAAGCTTCAGATCACTACCACCTTCTGCTGCCTTTCCACACACATGCTACTGAACAAAACTGTAGAAATTTGTGAAACTGTGCTGACTGGATTCACTACAAGTTTATGTTGTAAAACTCAACTGAGACCTCACTTTTTAAGGCAACATGTACCTCCCTTATTAATTCACCATCCTACTCACCACAGCAGCTTTTCCAAACCCTCTCATGCTCCACCCTCTTCTTCCTGATACTCTCTTCTCTGTATGTTTTGGGGATATCACTCTCTCTGTTCTTCTCAGTCTTCTTTGATGGGTCTTTATCCAGGTCACACCTGCTAGCAATGGGTGCAGCATAAGACTCAGTTCTGTGTCCTCTTCTCTTCTCCCTCTTTACTATTTCACTTCATAATCACATTAGCTCCTGTTGATTCAATTAACATCTCCTTGCTGGTGATTCTCGCATCTACTTACCTCGCCCTAATGATATGTCTTATAGATATCATAAACCCAGTATGTACAAAATTGATATAGATATAGATATGATAGATAGATAGATAGATAGATAGATAGATAGATAGATAGATAGATAGATAGATAGATAAAATCCTTCTCTCTTCATAACTTTGGGCATTACTGTTGAGAGTATTATCATCCTCCCAATTACTCAGCCTTACAACCTAAGTGTCATCCTTGGCTCATCACTCTTTCTCATATAACATTTCTAATCTGTTGCCAATATCCTGTCATGCTATATCATACATCTCTTATCTATGCAATTTCTCTGCCATGGCATTGCTACTAAATTAAAGTAGATGTGCTTTTTGTTATGGCAAAAAAATTGGAAAATGAGGGGTCTTCCCTCAATTGGGAGAATGGCTAAACAAATTGTGGTATATGATGATGACAGAATACTATTGTACTATAAGCAATTATGAACTTCTTGATTTCTATAAAAACTGGAAAGACCTCCATGAACTGATGCAGAGTGAAATGAGCAGAACCAGGAGAACATTGTACACAAAAACTGAAATATTGTGAGGTGATCAAATGTAATCAACTTCGCTACTGATAATAGCAATGCAATGATCCAGGATAATCCTGAGGGAATTATTCTATCCACATCTAGATAAAGAACTGTGGGATTAGAAGTGCAAAAGAAAAACATATGATTTATCAGTTGTTTATATGGGTATATGATTTAGGGTTATGGCTTTAAAAGTTTACTCTATTACAAAAATGAATAATATGGAAATAGGTATCAAGTGATAATACATATATAACCCAGTGGAATTGCTTGTCAATTCCAGGAAGGGGGAGGAGGAAAGAATGGAGGGAGAGAATATGAATCATGTAACCATGGAAAAATACTTTTAAAATAAATTAATTAATATTTTTTAAATTAAAGGAGACCTTCAATGCACCGATATTTGGTTTCCCTGCCTTGTCTCTTCCTACTCTATTCCATCCTAAATTCAGCTATTAAAGTAATTTTCCCAACATGTCACCTTCCAACTGCATAAAATCCAGTGGTTCCCTTTTACTTCCAGGTTCAAGTATAAAGACATCTGCCTTTCAAAGCATTTCATAATTTTCCCCTTCTTCCAGTTTTCTTATACCTTACCTCCCACATATTCTGGATCCTAATCCAGTGATACTGACCTCTTCTGTTCCTTGAACAAAACATTCAATGTCCTGACTCTAGACATTTTCACTAGCTGTCCCTCATGTCTAGAATGTTCTCCCTCTCTACTTACTGGCTTTGCTGGCTTCCTTAAAATCCCAGCTTCTGCCTTCTACTTGAGCCTATTCCTGATTAAAAGATTGATAATAATTCTTGTGCTCTTCCTTTATTTCTTAATTTCAATTTATTGTGTATATACCTTGATTGTACATAGTTGTTTTCATGTTGTTTTCCCCATAAGACTCACTAAGAGTGACGACTTTTATCTTCCTTTGTATTCTTAGCACTTAGCTCAACATCTGATTCTTCGTAGACTAACTGGAAGATGAGGAACTCAAGGTGAAGAGTGAAACATACATTTTTGGAGTACGCAATGTGAGAATTTGTTTTCCTTGACTATGCATAATTGTTACAAGTGTTTTGTTTGGGTCATCTTTCTTATTGGTAGAAGGAAAGAGAAATTAAATTCTTGCTAATCAAAAATATTACTTAAAAAAACCTTGGCTAATCTTCACATAATAAACATCAATAAGTCTGTTCTTGCCTTTCCAGCTTGGTAGGAACTGCTAGAGTTTGCCATCCAATGGCATAGACTTAAAGCACTGTCACTTGTCCACCAAACTTTAATTAAGAATTATAAGAGCTAACATTTATAGAGTGCTTTACAAGAGCTACTCTTAACGTTTTATCATGGACCCCTTTGACAGTTGAGTGATGTCTATGGGCCTTGTCTCAGAATAATGTTTTTAAATGCATTAAAAATGGGATTACAAAGGAAACCAATTATGTTAAAAATACAGTTATCAAAGTGTTTTTTTAAAAAATTCACCTAATAGGGGAGCAGCTGGGTGGCTCAGAGGATTGAGATTCAGGCCTAAAGATGGGAGGTCCTAGATTCAAATCTAGCCTTAGACACTTCCTAGCTGTGTGACCCTGGGCAAGTCATATAATACCCATTGTGTAACCATTACAAATCTTCTGCCTTGGAACCAATACACAGTATTAATTCTAAGACAGAAGATGGGTTTTTTTTAAGTCAATTGAATCCAGTTTAATAGCCTTTGCATTATAATTCTTCACAAGCCCTATAAGGTAGGTACTAAAAGTATTATCCCAAAAATACTGTGGGTCATTTGAAAATAGATCACTTAAGATGGTGGAGCAGAAGCAATGATCCAGGAAAATTCTGAGGGATTTATGAGAAAGAACACTATCCACATCCAGAGAAAGAACTGTGGGAATAGAAACAGAGAAGAAAAATGACTGTTTGATCACTTGGGTTGATGGGGATATGGCTGGTAATGTAGACTCTAAGCAATCACTCTAGTGCAAATATCAATGGTATGGAAATAGGTCTTTATCAATGACACAAGTAAAACCCAATGGAATTGTGCTTTGGCTTTGGGGGGGCGGGGGAGAACATGAATGATGTAACTATGGAAAAGTATTCTAAATTAATTAAATAAATAAAAGTTTTCAATTCAAAACAATTAAATTAAATTAAAAATTAAAAATATGGTGGAGTAGAAACAATAATACTGTGGCACAGAGAATAAAACACCAGGCCTGAGTCCAGAAGCCCTGAGTTCAGAATTGATTTCAGACCTGTATTAGATTTGTGACCCTGGGCAAGTCACTTAATCTCTACTGGCCTCAGTATTCTCATCTATAAAATGGGAAGAATAATAGCAGCTACCTCTCAGACCTAGGGTTGTTAAAAGAATGAAGTGAAATATTTATAAAGCTCTTAGTACAATGTTTGTTACACATTAAACAGTACATAAATGTAAGTGCTTTCTTTAAAGTTATTTTATACAAGACAAAACTGAAACATTGGAAAGATCCAGTGGTTTACTTGCCATCATATAACTAAATATAATAAACAGTATCACAAATTTAGAACTAGAAGGGACCTTAGTAGCCATATAATCTCATTTTGCAGATAAGAAAATTGAGACCCAGAGAGGTAAATAGTTTTCCAGAGTCACACAGGCACTAAGTGACAGAGATGGTATTTTAACTTGGGCATTCTGATCCAAATTCACAGCATCCTTTTCACTGTTCCACCCTCCTAGAACTTGAACCTGCATCTTATGACTGCAAGTCCTTTTCCCCCACTATTCCAAGCTGTCTCAGATGCACAACAATACTTTGGAAATATGTGATTTCATCAATGTTCTGCCACCAAAGAAACTAGTTTTATGAGCTGATGTGAAAAGGGAAAAGTCATCACCTGGTGGCTTCCCTTTTTGTAATGAGTCTCTTTGAGCATAACTGGGCTAAGTGATAGGTGATGGACAGTTACATAGTCCATTCCGAAGTCTGAAATTAATGTCTTTCTAGCCAACAAGCCCTTACTGGAGCCAATGCTTCAAGTATGCATTAGACATAACTCAAAAAATATATAGTCATAATTTTCTCAGCATGTCAAACAGAAAGCAGACAGGCAATATGATATGTAGAAAGAGAAAAAGCAAAATTTGGCAGATTATGGTTGAGAGACTCAAGAATCACAAAGACATATCCAAGAACCACCCAAGTATGGGGGCTGATTGTCTGGTGTTCTCACGATGCTGACTCTCAGAGTAGCTAAAGCATGCCATTCCATTCCCTCCATGCCTACTCAAATGCTGCTGACTTCACTGAAAATTCGTCCTATAAAATCATATCTTAGTGTTCACAGCTGAGGGATGTTTGCCTCAAAATTATGGGACGGATTCATTTTCCCCCAGTCTCTACAGCTTGCATGGTATCTTAGCTGAATGTTAAATGGCAGTATTAGCTGAAATGGCATTTAGCAGTTCAACACATGGCTGAGTAAAGCCGAGGGGAGAATTCAATGATAACATTTCAAGGAGAAATTGCCAATGGACCAAAATAGCAAGGAGGCAGGGGAGCACAGTGTTTAGCAGTAGAATTTAAAAAAGAAATGTGATGTTGTTGTGTTCTTTTCAGAATGCATCCTCTGTTGAGGCCCTTCTAAAAGAAGATACTCTTTACTGCCAATCAGAGCTATAACCACTGAGATACTTACTTAGCTTCTGAACACAAGCTCATCTATCAGGGGGCAGATCTAAGTCTCCTAATGCTTTAATATGCTTTTGCCATTTCGTTTACCATAACTTTATAAGACAAATACCATGAAATGCCAGAATCAAAGATCAAATTCAAACTACTTCTGTAGTTATAATATTCACAACCACAAGGCATATCATAAAACACAGAAACATCTGCACCTTGGATTAGATTTCAAGAATGAGACTTAAATAATAAGTCTAAGGGAGATTCTAATCACTGACTCTCTAACAAAACTTAGCCCACTGGTGATGACTGGCCACATTAGGAGAAATGGAGAAAAATCATGCAACAAAGAACTATATAACACCAGATGGCATGTGGGAGCATCCAGGTTTTCTAATGGAATTGCCTCCGAGAACTCTATTAAAAATCAAGGAACGTTAAAATGAAGAAATTGACCTGTCACAAACTCAAGTTGATTTCACACAATATGAATTTAATTCAGTTGGGTCCTCATTCTCCACAAGGTAAGAAGATATCAAGTCACAAGAGCTCACTACACACTGCAAGCAATCGGACTGGGTGAGATTCACTGCCTTTCCCAAACTTTGTCCTGCCATCTTCCTTTGTCGTCGATAAATGGCACAAGACTCCCCCTAGGCCAAGTTCTATGAGTTTGGGGAATGAGTGGGGAATTTCTCATCACAGAAAGACTAAGAAAGGAATAAAAGTATACATCGGTAGATTAGTGGGAATAGGAGAGTGAAATTGCTTATCTTTCATTTTAAGGCTCAGTAGAATTTCAGAGATCTTTATTTTGCTTATCTTAATCACTTGGGTACAGAGATGAGAAAAACAGTGAGTATGCCAAGAGTGAGGGAAGAGCCAAGATAGTTCTATCAAATACTATTTTAAATATTGTCATTCTCCAGATTAGAACATGGGAATAAGTAGTACAGAAAGGAAGTAAATAACACTTAGGAGAGGGGAGAGACCATCTAAGATGCTAATGTAGCATTTTGTAAGGATACTGACTCTGTAACATACTCTGGGTTACTTCAAACTCCTTGATTAGATTCTAATCTATAAAACAGCTATCCCTCCATGTTTAAAGGGAATAATACAAGTCAAACCAAATTTAAAAAAAAGTTAAAGGAACATAGATACAAAAATAAAGTCTTAAAGTTGGGCTAAAAAAACCAATTTCACAAATATAACAGGGAAAAGTGGCTAGTTTAATATAACAAAATAGGTATCAGTAGATCTCAAAAAGATTTGGAACAGAAAGCTAACTATGAGTAAGCAAGTCAGCCAACAACCGTTTATTAAACACTGTGTGCAGATACAGTGCACTAGGAATACAAATATAGACCCCAAAAAAAAGATAATTTCTTCCCCTCATGGAGATTCTATTCTAATGGGTAGGGAAAGGTACCTAGTGTCAGAAAATGGGGGAGAAGTCTAGTATAGCCTAGTGAGAAATGAAGACATACCCCTTAAATGAAGGTGCCAGGGGAAACCATCTGATCAGAGAGAGGAGCCACAAGGGCAGAAGGTACTTCAAAGGTGTGAATTCCAGGTCTGAAGTGATCTTCCAATATGTAAAAGTTTTGAAGGATGGTGAAGAATCCCAGAATATAATCTGGTGAGAAATGAAAGCTGTTATATGATACAATACTCTAACCATTGGTGTCCTGCAGAGTTTTGTCCGGACCCTCTTCTCTTCTATACTACTTCACTTAATGAACTCATCAGTTCCCATGGATTTAATTACCATCTCTGAGCTGATGCTTCTCAAATCTACCTATATTCTCCAACCCCTTTGCTGACCTCCAGTCTTATATCACCAAATACCATTCAGATATCTCAAACTGGATGTCCAGTAGGTATCTTAAACTGAACATGCCTAAAACATCTCATTATCCTTCCTCCTAAATTCTCTCCCATCCTTTTCCCCTATTATTATAGAAGGTAATAGCATTTCTTCCCCCCCCCATCCCTCAGACTCACAAGCCAGAAATCATCATTCACTCCTCACTATCTCTTATCAGAGAAAGAAGGGCATGGTACCAAGTGGTTATCATATAAGATACTTGAAGATTCTTAGTTTAATTATAGTTTGGCAATAACATTATTGAATCTAAATTCTTTTGAATTATACATATATTAAGCCCAGTTAATGTTGGACAGACAGAGACAGACAGATAGACAGAGAAGGAGGGAGGGAGAGAAACTGAGAGACAGACTGACAGAGAGACATAATTCTAGATGTGGGTGACAATTCAGGGCAATTTTGAAAATAAGTTGAACGTGTTGTTTACTAGGAGAAAGAAGCAAGCTGTATACAGTGTAGATCAGGAATGCATATACAATCCTCTTTTCCTATTATTCTTTATATATGTCAATGTTTATCTTATCTAATATTTGATGAGTTCAAGGTTAAAAAAACTTTTAATAACAATCACAGCAACCCAAAAGTGGAATAAATAGGCTATCAAATGAAGTAGTAAGTTTGTTTTCACCAGAACACTTCAAGCAATAACCAGAATATGAGAATAATAGATAATAGACTAAACTATATGGACAATATTCTCTGGTTCTATTGAGGAGACCACCAAACTCCCAGTTACCCAAGTTCCTATTTTCTTGACTCTTCCTTTTCCTTCAACCCCTAATCAAATCAGGACAACTTTGCTAAGTCTTGTCAATTATGTATTAATAATATATTTCACATCTGTTGCTTTCCTTTCTTTGGGAAAACCTGACACATTATAGCAACCTCTTGATTGTTTTGTCTTCCTCCAGTCTCTCTCCCCTACAATCCAATTACTCTAACACTCTAATAGATCTATAATATTATCATCAATGTAGGTCTTCCAACAATACATATTAGAGTCACTCATGCCTGCCTATCTTGTATATTTATCCATATCTTTCCATACATTTTTCACAAGTGGTCGACTCAACATGTAGTAGATCATCCCTTATTACTTTTCTGCCTTGGACCTGATACTTATTATTGATTCTAAGGCAGGTAAGGACTAAAAAAAATGGAAATTGTTCTGACTCATGATCAAGGAGCAGCATCAGATTTGGAATCAGGAGAAATCTGGGGTTGATTTTTTACTCTAATCTTCACCTGTTCTATTACAATGGGTAAGCTTGTTAGACCCTCTTAAGGCTCAGACTTCCTATCTTTAAAATGGTCATAATAATAATTAGTAACTTCTCTGGGCAGTTAGATGGCATCATGTCAATAACATGTCTAAATGTAGGGATCTCAAGGTGCTTCATAGTGAAAGGAATTTGTTGTAAAAATGTTTACAAATATTTTCTTCTATCTACTGTTCACCTTTCAGTTTCATCTTTAAAGTCCTTCAGGTGATTTTACTTAGATGGATATCTCACTAAGCTTTCTTTAAACTTGATTTTCTTTCTATGACTTCTCACTATTTTATGGGGTGATACTGTTTATAATTTTTCATCATCCTCCTTAGAAGGATTTTTTAATGAATTTGTTTAGTATTATCCTTGGCTTCCATATCACTTCACTTTCTTCTGGGATCTCAATCCTTATACTAGGTAGTTTCTAAGCTCTCAGTATAACAATCAATTCATATTAGAAAAACTTTTGTAGATAATAGTAACAATCTATCCATGCACATCTCTCTGTCCATTTCCAAAATTTCAGATCAGATGCTAGTTTAAATAGCTCAGGCTGAAGGTTTTATTGTTGCTTTATTGTTGTTGTTACGTGCCATATCTTTTTTTTCTAATTTTAATTCTGTTTTGTATCATTTTCCCCTATGCTCTAATAAATCGATAGTCTTACTATATGCACAGATAGCTAATTCAGGAATGATTTTCACATCAATAATGATATGTTTCCTAGCTATTGAATTATGATCAGCTATATTTCTGTTATTGTTATTTGGTAGTTGCCATATCTAGGGCCTCTCATTCCTTTTATTTGGTTCTTTCATTTCTAACATCTAAACCATATTTTCCATCTTAAGTTTCATTTTTCTCCATTATATCCACTCTCACATGGAGCTCAAAAGTATCAAAACAAATGCTAATTTAATTTAGAGAATATTGTTGAGTTCTTTCTAGAACTTCTCTAACTTTTCATCCTCTGCAATTGAAGTTGATGCACAAGCTGCAATTATTTTCATGGTAGTCTTTTTGTAAATAATTATCAAGACCATTGCACTACAAAATGATCAAATGACCCATGAAATTTTAACTCTTTGAAAACACTGTAAAAATAAACTCTACCATTTTCCTCTCCAAGTAAGAACCTGTGAGCCATTGTTTCATTTAGCTGCAATTAGTTTTTATATTCTGGTTTCATTTATGCACAGAATGTCAAAATTGATATGTGAACCTATTTTCCAATAAAATGTATATTTGTTGACCACTGGATAAGGATCACACATTTAAGTTACCAAAAACTGAGTTAATGTTTATACATGGCCTAAAAACTGTGATTTTAAAGCACTCTCTACCTCCCTTCCCTCCACACTGTCAACACCATTACCAAAGCAAAAAGGGACTACTCAGGACCAAAGGTCAGGTTGTGTTTTCTTTTGTTTCATTTGTTATTGGTTAAAATAAATTCTTTACCAAGTGACCAGTCTACTGATGGTGCACCTATCTGGAAGCAAAGGAAAACCAGTTTGATTATTTGTCTCAGTCCCTAGTATGTCATACAAATGTATTTAAGTCTCAGCCAACTGGAAGACTAGGATTGCCCCCATCTGCTTGCCTGCTGTGGTGCAATCATTATAATGTTTCATAATTCTGTGTCCTGTAGTTCAGTTAGGAATAAGCTTCTTAGTTTCTTGTTTCTCATTCCTTATCAGGCAATTCAGAAATATTCTCAATGTGTTAGTCTATATTATACTACTGTCTCCAATGACAATGCAAGCAGCTCTTTCTCTAAGAGTTCTCTATAAATGTGAGCCCTAAATGGCTCAAGACCTTCCACTAAATTGCACATCCTTGCTGCGTGCCCGAGGAAACACCTGTGTGCTGCCCATATGTCTGTGAGACATATATAAGCCTCACATTGAAGGATTTCCCAACATCTATCCCATTATCTTTCTGTGAATTGCAACAAAATTGTTAACTGCTATTTGGTAGTGGTATAATTTTTGCTGGAAGCAATTCTAATTACTTTACACTATCCGTACTGAGGAATGTCTTCATAAATCAGACATAATCTCTTGCTAGAAGCCTTTCCAGCACAGTAGAATCCTCCAGATCTTGTATTCTGACATCCTAATCTTCAAGAACAAGGATTATCTTCATGCCATGACAAGGGAGCAGAATAAGATTTCCTTCGAAAAATGTGTCTTCCACACATATACTAAAATATATATAGCAAAGCAAAAAAAAAAAGCAAAGATATGACTATGCCAAAAACTCCAAAATCTCCAGTGACTCCTCATAGTCTTTCAGATAAAATATTTATCCTTTAACCTGGCATTCAAAGGCCTTCATAATCTGGATGCTGCCCACCTTCTCAGCCATATATTGCATTGTTTCCTTTTGCAAATTCTACAATCCATCCAAACTGTACTATCAGCTATACCCTAAACTCAACATTGTCAGCCATTTCCATGCATTGGTTCAGGCTAGTTCCCAACTTCCACATGTCATATCTCTTTGTTAACCAACATGCTATACAGACTTAACACAGTTTGAGTTACCTTCCCTCCCCCAAACCCTTTCTCTGAAACTCAGGAGTAAAACTTTGGAGTAAGAAAGACATAAAAATCATATACCTCCTCTGCCAAATACAGTGCCTTAATACTCAGTCAATACACCTAATTAAGTGCCTTCTATGTACCAAGCATTGTAATAAGCACTGAGGATACAAATATGAAAAAAATAATCCCTGCCTTCAAGAAATTAACAATAGGATGGAGAAAGACAAAACACAAAAGGAAACTTAAAAGTGGGGTGAGAGTCAGAGAAGGTACCAAGGATTGTATCTTCTTTGAGAAATGAAGAGATAGCTCTCCTTAAACAGAGGTTTTGGGAGGTCCTCATCACTCCTCTCCAATCAGTGGGGCAAAGGGTCCTAATGAGTATCAAGGCTGAGGTAATCTTGCAGGATGATAAGATGACAACTGATGAGGTTCCCAGTGGCATGATGCAATCCAAGAAATATAGCTAGACAGAAAAATTAATACTTATTCAGAGATTTTAATTATCATGCAATTTTGGGCATTATTGTTATCTTATCCCTTTAGTACACTACTTAGAACTTGAGAGCAAAACTTCTGGCCAGTCTAAATTTTCTGTAATCCCTAGTACCATGTTGGAGAACTTATGGTACACATGCCGGAGGAAGCTGCTTCCTTTTGTGGAAGAGGCATGAAGAGAGAAAGATTTTGAAGGACAAGCCAAGATGCAAGAGACTGTTTTATCAATCAAGATGAAGATTCTAAAATGGAATGTTTCCAGGAGGAGTGGCAATTGAGCAGACAAGGGGGAGGGGACTGGGAGTGTCTCTCTCTCTCTCTTTCTCTCTCTCTCTTTCTCTCTCTCTCTGTCTCTCTCTATCTATCTATCTCTCTAGCAGTTGAGGCTGGCTGAAGACCCTGATTGTGCTGGCTTGTTTTGGGGGGCTTTCTGATCAAGGGGAGACCCCTGCACTCTCTGAGATTTTGACTAACCAAGAGTTGGGGTTTTCCTGGCCACAGAGAGAGAGAAGAAGGATAAACTTGGCTTTTGAGTTCATTGTCTCTTTCTGAGAGTTTAAGATGGCCAGGAGAAACTGAGAGACCTTGATGGTGTTGTAAAAGAAGAAAGAAGATCTTAGCTGTTGTCCTCCATTTATCTAACTGTTCCTCTTCTCACCTTTGTTACTGGACTATTTTCATAACCCTCTCAAATTCCCCTTATATATTAGGGAAACCCTCATCCCACTTTTCTCAGTTTCCCATCCTGTTATCCCAATAAACCCCTACTTGAAAAAGAAAAGAAAAGAAGATCTTTATAGTTCACTTAGGGGGGAGGGGAAGAAGCCAAAGGCTTCAGGAAGAATTGGGAGGTGAAGGGGGGAAGGGAGCAGAGGGTTGGAGAAGGGAGGGAGTGAAAGGGAGGAGGAGATTAGAAAGATATACTGACCCATCAGACATCAGTAGGGATCCATAGGCAAACACCAGAGCATTCCCCAGAGCAGTTCCCCTGTGTAGCAGTTCCCTTGTGTGGCAGCATCAGGTTCCCCTGTAGCAGCTGCTCTCTAGTCTCAAGCCAGAGCATTCAGTCATTGCAACAAGTAGAAATGACACACAGATTTACACTTCTATTTCAAGTAGTAGTTTCACTCAGTTTCCTATAGATTCGCCACTTCTATTTCAAGTGGCACCCTTAGTCTGACTGTACCTAACAATCCTACAGGCAGGAAAGAAAGACAGTAAAGATGTTCAAACAAGTAGTTTTTGGTGTGGTGATCATCACAACCATTGCCTGCTACTGGGTATACCATATACTATACAGAAAGATTACCCAAATGGTATTGGAAATTGTGGATTATGTTAGTAATGTTACAATGACTGTTTTAAAATTACCATTTCAACATGAATTGGTTCTCTGGCAACTCATGGCACAATATATGTAATCTTTATGGCTGTGTTGCAGACTCTATCCCAAGTAAAGAAAGTTTTCAGATTCATGGTTCCCCTTAAGGCAGAGAAGATTATGGCTGTAGATATCAATTTAGAAGGCATGATTAAGGCTGTATTTGAACAGCTGATCAAGGAAAAAGGTCTAGATCTAGTTATGGGCAAGGACAATGGGCAATCAGAGAATGCACCTCAGGAAACTGAAGGTGGCAATGTAAAATGAGAACCAGGCTGCTAATGCCCCTGAGAAAATATGCCCATTGAAGGAAGTCACCAAGATAACAACTAATGCTGGTGTTATTTACTCAAAGGCCCATAGACAATTCACTCCTCAGGAACTTGAGTCCATCAAACGTCATTTTCCAAAATTCGTGGACAATCCCTTTAAGTCCCACAAGGAGCTAAAAAGAGCATTTTGGATCTTTGATCCAGATTTCAAGGATGTTGAATTTCTTTTATCAGAACTGTTCAGCTCCCATGAACAAAGGAAATTTGTGGACAACTAGATCTGAAAGCAATTTGACAAGCTGACCTACTATAGATCAAAGAGAGGATTTGGACTTTGTCAATCCAACCTGCATGTCATACCTTAGATGGTGCAGAGGGAAATTATTGCAAGCCATTAAATTATGCTGTTTTAAGTCAAAGGCATGGGCCAAATATGACAAGATCAGGGAGGATAAAGGGGAACATCCTGCCACATACATAGACCGTCTATCAGAAATGGTAGAGTCAATCTTAGGTCTAGAAGCTGATACTAAAGAGAAGGCTGGCCATGTACATAGACAATTTCTTAGGGGATGCATACCCAATTTGAAAGTATTTTTCAAGAACTATTTCCCTAAGTACAACTCAGTTTCCCTGATTGAGTTGAGAGAGGCTGTGAGTTACCTACATGAAAATAATTTAGAGCAGAGTAAATAAGTTCAAGACTTGAAAAATAAGTTAGAGAGGACAGAGAATGATTTAAAACAAAAGGAAATTTAAAAAATTAAAAATCTGGACATGGTTAGGACTTACACAACATCTTCTCAAAAGATACTGACTTACAGGGCAAGTTCAATACAAAGAGAATCTAGGGAGTGTTTCTCTTGCCACTGGAAAGACCACTTGATCAGTAACTTTTTTTTAAAAAAAGAAACATGAGAGTAATAACAGAGACAAACAGAATGCACAAACTAGGTACAAGAAGTCCACCTGTTGTTCACATTGTAAGTTAAAGTCCTCACATCAAGCTCCAGACTTAAATGAGATGCAAAAGGACATAGAAACTTGAGAAAAACCAAAGTATTCAGATATTGTCAGAAGAGAGTTATGATGCCAAGCCCATAAGTTATTTAGTGTGACAAATAGTAGGAATAATGACAATGAGGCTGCAGTTGAAATTAATAGTGAAAACTTGGGAAATGGTGAAAATTCATTGCAAAGATGTAAATGATAGCCAATGCGATAAGGCAAGAGAAAGGCAGAAAAGAGATTAAAGAATATGAGGCAGAAATTAAGGAAATGACATCTCAGATAGTAAATGAGATGAAAGCCATTGAAATGAGTTGTACAGTAACTAAACAGGAAAAGTCTGTAAAGGAAATAAAGTCATTCTTAGAGAACATTTTCCAGTGTAGAGTGAAAAATGGGATTGAATTATGCAAGAGAAAAAGAAAGAAAAAGTCACAAGAAATCAAACAAAGGTTTGTGACCAATACAGACACATAATTTCAATTCCCTAAAGGTTACTGTTGCTAAAGATGACAATGCTTTAAAAACATTCACAGATGAATTCCCACCAAACTCAGTTGTTTCTGAAAATAGCTTTATGGCAGAGGTATTCTTAGAAAGGACATCTGACTTGAAACAACCAGAAGCTAAAACTTTCCATCCAGCATTGAGTGATTTGAGAAAAAAATTAACTGGAAATGAAGCTAAAATTACTTTTGAAAAATTTAATCATATCAAAGTAATGGAGGTGACATATCAGTTAAATTTGAATCTGGGGATAGAATGACAGGCTTAGTAACAACCAAGGATTCAGTTAGTGCCAACGTTCTAAAATGGCAAAGGGGTATCTGGCCACAGTAACAGCCATGGTTTAGATTCATGTTCCATTAAAGACTTCATTGGGAATGAATCAAATCAAGAAGAATTAACTGGGTTACATATGCACCTGGAAGAGGGTAGCAAGAATATAGACAATGGGTCATTAGTTATGAACACCTTGGCTACTGAAACAGATACATGTTGTTGTAGGGGGCAAAATGAAAGACACACATTCTATTACTGATGGTGCAGGGGGGAAATGCAGAAATACAAACCTTATTCCCAGAAGACAGTAATAAAATAGAGGGAAAGATTCATATCTCTACACAGTCAAGTGAGAATGGAGTTAAATATAAGCCTCAGACTAGTGGTAGAGTAGGATCTGTGATTATTAACAGTGGAGAAAGATCTAGAAGAAGAAGCTAACCCCACACCATCAAGTTTACCAATTCAAAATGAAAACCAAAAGCTTAGTAGTGAGACACATCCAGAAACGGATTTGAGTAACACAGAAGCTGGTGACAAAGGTTTAGATCAAACTACAAAGCCAGAGTTACCAACATCTGACAAGAGTTCACATGGCACTGAGCAAGATCCAAATAGCATAGTGATTGCATTTAGTGACTCTGATTCAGACACTGAATCTGAAGGGATACCAGAAGGTGTAATAATAATGACTGAAGATGATGTAGAACAAATGCCTTATCAGTTTTATAAGCTTTATGAAGAGGTAGACGAAGAAAGGGAGGTGAAAAGATAGAATACCTAGAATCAGTACAAACAAACTCTTACCATGACACTGAAGAGGAGTTATTCTTTGGGCAAAGAATTAGTTGCATACCATTAGAAAAAATGTATGCAAGCTTAAGGGTTGACAATGAAAATTATTTTATAGATAAGTTGAATTACATGGCAACAAGTAGAAGTGACACACAGATTTACACTTCTGTTTCAAGTAGTAATAGTTTCACTCAGTTTACTTCTATTTCACTTTCCCCTCTCTACATTCACCTGAGGACATCTCTCACATCACCTTCTCCTCTGCCCAGCCGCCCAATGAGAGAGATTCTTCCCTCCCTTGCCTGGGGTATGTATGGCAGGGTCCTCACATGCAATGTGAGCATTACAGTTTGGGCACTCCATCTCTAAGGACTCTAAAAGGTTTGCCATCACCTCCCTAGTACCTAACACAGTTCTCTGCACCCAAAAGGATCATAAATTTGGATCTGGGAACTAGAAGAGACCATGGAAGTCATGTAGACCAATGTCAAATACGTGGCCCCAGTGCAACCAACTGTATTAAAATATAATTATGAAACATTTAACATAATAAAAATACAGTAAAACATAGATGACATTAAATTTTAAAACTAAGTTGATACGCTATTTCAGGGATCCTTATGTACAGATTCTGTATGGATTAGTAGCTTCATTTTTTTAACCCTCATTTTCTTTCTTAGAATCAATACTAAGTCTTGTTTCTAAGGCAAAGGTAAGGTAAGGGTAAGGGCTAAGCAATAAGAGTTAAGTGACTTGCCCAGAGTCACACAGCAAGGAAGTATTTGAAACTAGGTGCTTCATGCCTATTTCAGTTTGACACACCCAATCTGGGCAAGTTCCCTCATTTTACATAGGAGAAAACTGAAGGTAAAAGAAATAAAGCAATTTGTCCAAGGTCACACAAGTAGTAAATAGTAGAAATGGGATTTGAACCAGGTACTCTTCATATCAAGTACAGGGCTTTTTGCATAGGCATTGAAATATTCCGTCAATGAATGAATGAAAAATGAAAAAAACAATACAACTTTTCTCAAGAAAATATTTTTATGCAAAATGAATTAATTTGTATAATATTCATTTGTAAAAGTTTTAAGAACCTTTTTTGGGTTTATCCTTAATGCATAAAAACGGAGACAACAAGTACAGAAATTCTCACAATTGCTGAAGTTTTTCAAAATGAATCTGAATTGAAAAGCATGTACCTGAGGGTTACTAGGTAGCACAGGCCTGGTAGGACAGAGCACCAGGCCTGGAGTCAGGAGAACCTGAGTTCAAATCTGGCCTCAGAAACTTCCTAGCTGTGTGACCCTTGGCAAGTCACTTAAACTCAGTTGCCTGATTCTTATTGCTCTTCTGACTTAGAATCAATAGGAGAGAAGGTAAGGGTTTTTAGAAAAGAAAAAAAAAGATACAATCCAAAGGAAATAACTTAGTTGAAGCACTATGGTAAAATGTCACACAGTTCATGTCAGGCATTTTAGAACAAAATCCCCATGACTTGAGAGGACTAGACAATCTGCAACTGAGGTATTTCCTTAATTAACCTATTAATTAATTAATTCTTTAATTAATTAATTAATAATTAACCTATGGTATAGGTTGGGGGAGAAAGTCAAACAGTTATATTGTATTGTATCCCCAACAATGAATTTTTATTTAAATGTCCATTATAAGGTAATCAGCTATTCCATTAACTCAGGTCCCCCAATTTTTGAAAAATGTTTGCTGTTTCCCAACATGATTTTGAAATATACAAACTTATTCTGACTTTGCTTTTAGCTTTAAAAACAGCAACTAAATGAAGAAAATCAAGGCATCAAGATGAAAAGTAAAAAGGAAAAGAAAAAGAAAAAGAACAGTTGATAAGCATGTAGAATTCAGAAGAGCAAAAACTCCTAAAGATGTGAGCTGAAGGAAATATAACCTGAAAGTCAAACCTCAGATTAGTGTTATAAAAGTATTCAAGGTATTCATTCACTGGAGACATTATTATCTGTTTGACTCATCCATGATTAGTGATGATTCACCCATATTAGACAAGGTTTGCAGGCATGATCATATAAGAAGACTGTGGGAAGAATACAGAAAACATCATTAAAGTCTAGGACTGAGATAAAAAGAATAAAAGAAGTGGAGGAGTGAGAACTCCTTACTCCTACCTCCACTTATTCAATATTGAGATTCCACCTTCTCCTCCCTGGGGAGAAGGTAATCCAATCAACATCCATAAATACTGGAACTGGGACACTGGCTCTTCTAATTGGAGGGAGAGGGAATCTACCTCCTTATTGCTAACTGTTAAAATTTTTAGTGGTTGTACTCTGAATATATTAATTAGGTGGTCGCCAGGGATTTAATTTCTAAATCCCAAAATGAATTACTAAAGTAAATGGAATTTATGGTAGTTTATTTACAAATATTTACAAAGAAGGAAGATAATAAGGAATGAGAGACAGAGAGAGACAGACAGAGAGAAAGAGAAGAGAGACAGAGAGACAGAGATAGAGAGAACTCTGGCTTCTTCTTATACAAGTTAGAATTTCTAAGCCCCAGCCAGGGGAAGAGAGTCTCAAGAAGTTGGGTCTTTCCTGGAGGTGTCATGACTCCTGAAAGGTAGAATCACTAAGTTAGCTTTTCATTCACAAATGGTAACAGTCTAAAAGAAGTTTGGGTGTTGGTCTTCCAGTTGCTCCTCCGTCCTTTACTCCAAGCCCAAGTGACTGACTGTCTGAATGTGTCTTCTCTTCATCTCTGAGTGACTGATCCTTCACTCCAAGCCCGGGGTGACTCCTGTGTATTCAGTCCTTTTTTTCCCCTCTATTTAAAGACCTTTTACTCTTGTGTCCCCTCCTCTAAATTTTCATGTCTACCAATCACAGCAGACGCTTTTCTCCAGGACTGTCCATTCTTTACTTCTCACCTTCTCTGGTTAGATTATATCTTTTTTGAATTACTTAACACCTCTTTTGTTAAGTTCACCTTTTGTAGTTACTTAACACCTTTTTGTAGTTAAAATCTAAAAATAGATTGTAGCTTACAATTCTAGCTTCACTATCAAGGAAGAGCTAAGTATCTTCATTGTTACAATCAGGAGATAGCTAAATCCAATCTTCACATAACACATGACTGATCATCCAAACCCTAGGTTCAGAGACTTGGTGCTGTCCCTCCACAGTCCTGTCCTGAAGAAACAATCAAATCAATATCCTAATATTTTCACTTATGGACTATATATAGCTCTTTCCTCCTCCCCCCCCCTAATTCCTTCTCTTCCTTCTCTTTGTCCTCCTTTTCTTCTCCCAGAATCAATGTGATTCAAGAATCTGAAGATGTGTATAGAAACACTCTCATCCTTCTACCACTCGTTCCTTTCCTTATTCCCCTTCAATGTATTGTTACTCCTTCCTTATCCTCATTCCATCCTGCCAGCTGAGTGGCACAATATATAGAGTACTAGACTTGACATTAGGAAAACCTGAGTTAAAATCCTGCCACAGATATTTACTTGCTTTGTAACCCTGGGCACACCACTTACTCTATCTTTCCTCATATCTGTTATTTCATCTGAAAATAATCAGGTTGAACACAATACCTTCTAAAATCCCTTTTCAATTCTAAATTTGTAACTATCTTCCCTCTAGAACATTGCTTTATTGTTAACATGAAAGGTAGCTCTCCTATTAGACCTCTTCTTCTCACATTCTTTCCATATCCTTACAGTCATGGAAATCTGACTCCCAAATGACTCATTGCTTCACTAACTAGACAGCCTCTCTAGTATTTAATGTACCTTTTCTCATACCTCATCACTTTGAAGACACACTGGACCAAGAGAATGACAAGACCTATTCTTGTTCTTCATTGCTTCTTATAGATCCTCCCTGGCCCAACCTTTGTTCAACAAACCTTGATTCGTTTAAGGTTTTACTCCATACAGATGTATTGCCCTCTTCAGAATCTGGTTGGTCAATTAACAAGCAATGTGCCAGACACTGACTATAATTGAACAGACTCCAGGTCATTCTTATTTCTTTCTCAGATTTCGGCATTTGGGCACAGCCATTCTCTCTAGACCAATTCCAATCCTTACTCTTAAAGACTTCAGCTTTCAAATTTATATTATCCTCCCACACATTCTTCAACTTCACCTTCAGTACAATTCAGCTACACACAAGGATGTTTTTAAGATTTTGCCCTTATCGTTACCCACAAGACCAATGTGCAAATCTAACCTTACCCCTAATTCCAGCTCCATTGTCCAGGAATCTGAAATTCCTCTATCTGATCATAACCTTTCCTTCTAACTCTCTCTGTCCTTCAGCCCTCCTTAATATAAATCTATCCTCTAGCCTCACTACAACTTCATATCCCTCTCCCTACTTTCCCAGTCCTCACTCCTTTCACTTTTCTCTCTTCTTATTGTTGATATAATCCTTAGCCAGTTCAACTTTACACTCCTCTCTTCTATTATAGGTTCTTCCTCCTCATCTATTTTTCCTCCTTTCTTTTTTAAATCCCAGTTCTGTATCACCCCTGATGCCCCATTTTTTGTTCCTACTGTTGAAGACTTTTGAAGGAAGTCACAGAATTGTGCTGACTTAACCCACTTCAATTTTATGTCGTCAAACTTCATCTGGACCCTCAGTGCTAATCAACAATTCTTGTACTCTTCTTTGGTTGATTGCTAATGTAATCCCCACGTAGTCTATTTCAAACATTCCCTTCTCTCTTTCAACCACCTAAACCAGGTCTTCCTCGTCCCTCTCAGCCAAGAAGGCCTTTATCACATACCTCACTAGGGAAACTGAGAGCATCCATCAGAACTTCCTGTCCATTTCTATATCTGAAACACTATCTTTCCTCTTTTATTTTGAAAAAAGTGGTCCCTCTCCTTGCCAAAGTCCACCCCTCTACCTATAATGGTGTCACATTATAGTCCTATCTATCCTGAGAACTTGGCCTTTGATCATTCCATCTTTCTTAATAGTATTCTTCTATTTGCTGGCTTCTTGCATACCTCCTTTTAAACATGCCCAAATCCTCTACTCTCTATCTTTAATAATTTTTCACTTGGCTCTATGAACCAACTCCTAAAGCTATAAACACATATATTTCCTCCTTTTTAGTGCCAGACTTCTAGTTTTTTACTTCTAACTCACTTATTAACACATTGAAATCTGACTTCTGACCCTATGACTCAACTCCCAGGTTATCAAAGAACGAGGCAACTAAGTGGCACAAGTGGATAGAGTGCTGGACAGGGAAGACCTACATTCAAATCCTACCTCAAACACTTTCTAGCTATATGACCTCAATTGCCTCATTTGTAAAATGGGGGTAAAAATAGCACCTATCTCCCAAGGTAATTGTGAGGACAAAATTAGATAATAGTTATAAAGCAATTTGGAACCTTAGATCACTATGTAAATCCTAGATATTATTATTATTATTAATCTGCTAAATCTAATATCCTTTTCTTACCCTTCTTGACTTCTCTTCATCTTTTGCCTTTGTTAACCATTCTCCCCTTCTAAATACTCTTTTCTGGGATTTTAATTATGCTGTTCTCTCTTTGTCCTTTTACTACCTACATGATTTTCATTTAAGTCTCTTTTTTTCCAGTTATCATCTATGTTTAATTCCCTTTACCCAGATCTCCATCCCAGACTCTCTTTTCTTCTTTCTAATACTCTTAGTGAACTCATTAACTCCCATATCATTCATGTATATGTATATGTGTGTGTGTGTGTGTGTGTGTGTGTGTGTGTCTCCCAGGTCCACTTATCCAACTCTCATCTCTTTCCTGAATTTATTGCCAAGAGCCAAATGAATATGTAGGAATTTTAAACTCTGCTGGTCCAAAACAAAATATATATTTTTTCCTGCCCAAATCCTACTATATCCCTAATTTCCTTATATTAGGGGATATCATCCTCCTCTCAGTCATTCTAATTTGATTTAATTCTTTTTTTAAAAACCCTTACTTTCTGAATTAAAATCAATTATAAGTATTGTTTTTGAGGCAGACAAGTAATAAGGGCTAGGCAATTGGGGTTAACTGACTTGTTTAGGGTTGCACAGTTAGGAAGTGTCTGAGGCTAGATTTGAACTCAGGTCCTCCTAACACCAGGCCTGTCTCTCTGTCCATTTATCCATCTCCATGCCACAAGTTTGCATTGACTCTTTACCTTCTTTTACCCCACCCCATCCTAGAAGTTGCCTTGTCAATTCTCTAGTACTTTCTTAGCAATTCTAATCTCTCTCCCTCTTCCCTTATCACCTTTCATGTAGACTATTATAAAACCTAAGCAGTTGCCCTGCCTAAAATCTTTCTCCTCTCTAATTCATCCTCCACAAAAATGGCAAAATGATATTCATAAAACATGAGCTATAACCATGTCACACTATTGCTCAAAAATGTTCAGTGGTTCCCTATTGTTTTTAGAACCCAGTGCAAATTCCTTCTGTCTGTTTCTAGCCTATATTTCCAGAATAATCACACATTAATTATTCTCTATCAGTCTATATTCCAGCCAAATTGATATTTCCATGTTCCATCAAACCCTAGCTCATGTGCCACCTCTTCAAGAAGCCTTTTATAATCCTGCTTAATTGTTAGTACTTTCCCTATCCATTCATCCCCAAAATTACTTTGTATTTATTTTGCCTATTCTTCTATGTGTTTATATTGTTTTCCCCAAGTAGATTGTAAACTCACTAAGGGCAGGAACTGTTGTAGTTTTATCTTTGTGATTCAATTACCTGGTAGGTGCTTAATAAAATGCTTGATGAGTTGAATTCAACTAGGAGTGGCTATGTCCAATAATCATTATTAGCCGGATCCTATCACTGAATCTTTTTGCTGTTCAGGTAATAAGAGGGGTGTCTGGAAGAGGTAACAGAGCACAAAGAGGGTCTGGCTGTCAGCCCAAGTCTGGGTTTTTAATTGTTAATTAACTTACCCCCAGGCTGTGAAAAGGATCCCAAACCTTCTAAGGTTACTACAAAACTGTGGAGGAGATCCTCCTACTGGGAAACCATAAAATCATGAAACAGTTAACAAGAATAGATTATCAGTGAAAGAACAATAATGAATAATAGAGAAGCTTGTTATGAGAAAATGATCAGATAATGACAGAAAATGGCCTGAGTTGAAGATCAAAGTAAAAATGTAACAATGCCTCAGCAGAAGTGGTTTGTGGATATACCTTGTAGAGGATCATCCTAACTTTGTAGGGAACTCTAGGCTTGGTTTGATTTAGGGAACAGTGGGAAGGGATCAGGGAAGTATGGAATGATGTCACTCTACCCACTTCCATCCACCCTATCTTCCTTAGCTCACTAGTAAGTTTATGTATATGCTGAGTTCTAGAGTCCTCCTTATTAAATAATTCTAATATCCTTCCCCTACTGGCTCCAACACAATCTCTGCCCTCAGAGGTCCTATCCAGCTCTGCCTTCCCAATAACTCACAGAACAAAATAAATATAATTATCCATACCCCTTTAATGAGCACAGAACCAGCAATTATAATCCTTCTAGTATGATAAAAGACCACCATGATTTACCCTCCACCTTACTACTGTGCCCTGCAGACCTCTCTCCCCATCCCAGGCATTGCATGTTGCCCTACCAGTGACTATACCCTAAGGATCCCTCAGTCTTTCCATCAACCCTGCCTCTGCACTCAAGACTCATGGCACTGCTCCATCTTCCCTGCAGCTAAACTCTCCTATAAATGATAAATTTCCCTCGATTAGAATGTAAGCTTTTTGAACCCAGATGCTTTCTCAGTTTTGTATTTGTAATCCTAGTGTTCTGAAAAATTTTGAGCACATTATAAACACTTTACAAAAACTTTCTGTTCCATTCCATTCTCTGAACAATGAGGAAATAATTGTAAATAATGCTATACCCAAATAACACAGTTCTGAAACCCCAGCATTTTTCTTCATGAGAAAAGAGAACACATGAGCAGCGAAACTTAGAGCTTAGAAAATGACTGAGATTTAGTGTGAACATGAATGTACATTCACCCATAATAAAAGAAGCCAAAACTATAAAAAGGAAGAAGCAATGGGGAGGAGAGATGAAGAGAAAAAAGAGGGGTAGAGAAGAGTGAGAGGGGACCACCATGAGGTAAAACTATGTCCATGTATCAAACATGTTGAAGACTATTGTGCACCACTAATCTCCCTCCAGGGGCAACTAGGTAGCACAGTAGACAGAACACCAGGCCTGGAGTCAGGAGGACCTGGGTTCAAATATGGCCTCAGATACTTCCTAGCTGTGTGATGCTAGGCAAATCCCTCAGGCTAGTTGCCTAGCCCTTTCCTCTCTTCTGCATTAGAACTGATACTTAGACAGAAGGTAAAGGCTTAAGGGGAAAAAAAGGAGAGCCTCACTCAAAATTGATCAGGTAAATCAGGAATTAATCAACAAGTATTTATTGAGCTCCTAAAATGTGCCATTCGCTGTAATTGTCACTGGAGATGCTAAGAGAAAAAAAATTAAATCATCCCTATTCTTAACGGACTTAAATTATATTAAGAGGAGGGGATAAAGGTAAAAAATCAGCAAAGCAAAAAGTAATTAAAGGGCAGAGGGATACAAAGCTATAATTATCAAAATAATCTGGTCCTGGCTAAGAAATGGAGTGGTAGATCAATAGAGTAGATGAGTTACACAATACGTAGTAATAAATAACGACAGTTATTTGGTGTTTGATAAACCCAAAGATCCAAGCTTTGGTGACAAGAAATTATTATTTGACAAAAACTGCTGGAAAAAAAAACTAGAAAAAGTTATGGCAGAGACTTTATACAGACCAGCATCACACACCCTATACCAGGATAAGGTCAAAATGGGTACATGATTTAGACATATATAGTACTACCATTAGCAAATTAAAGGAGCATAGAATAGTCTACCTGTCAAATCTCTGAATAAGGGAAGAATTTGTGACCAAACAAGAGAAAAAGATCATTATTGAATATAAAATGTACAACTTTTATTATATTAAACTAAAAAGAGTTTGTGCAAACTAAACCAGTGCCGCCAAGATTAGAAGAAAAGGAGAAAGCTGGAGAAAAATTTTATAGCCAGTATCTCTGATAAAGGCCTCATTTCTCAAATGTATAGAGAATTGAATCAAATTTATAAGAATACAAATCATTGCCCAATTGGCAAATGGTCAAAGAATATGAATTTTATTTTTTTTAATTTCCAGAAGAAGAAATCAAAGCTACATATAATCACATGAAAAAAAATCTTCTAAATTGCTCTGGATTAGAGAAATGCAAATTAAAACAACTTTGAAATAACATTTCACACCTATCAGATTGGCTTAAATGCCAGAAAAAGAAAATAATAAATGTTGGAGGGGATTTAAAAAAAATAGGACAGTAATGTCCTGCTGGTGGAGTTGTGAATTGATACATCCATTCTGGAGATCAATTTTGAACTATGTTGAAAGGGCTTCAAAAGACTATCTGCCCTTTGATCCAACAATACCACTTCTAAGTCTTTATCCCAAAGAGACTTTTTAAAAAGAGAAAAGGAACCGTTTGGACAAAATATTTATATCTGTGCTTTTTGTGAAGACAAAGAATTGGAAACTGAGGGAATGTGATCAATTGGGGAATGGCTAAATAAGTTGGGGAACATGGTTCTATGAGAAATGATAACAAGGACAATTCAAGAAAACCTGGAAAGGTCTCCATGAAGCAGTACTAGGAAGATGCTACACACAGTAACAGTAATATTATCCGATTAACCTTTAAGAATAACTTAGCTATTCATATCCATACAGTGACCCAAGATAATCCTAAAGGACTCATGATGAAAAACATTTATCCAGCTCCAGAGGAATGGTTGACAGAATCTGAATGCAGACCAAGATATTTCACTTTATTTCTCCAATTTTGTGTGTTTGAGTTCTCTTTAACAAAATGACTAATATTGAAAGTTGATTTATACTATTACATATGTAAAATCTATATCAGATTGCTTGCCATCTGAGAAAGGAGGGGAGGGAGGGTGAGAATTTGGTTCAAACTTTTTTTTAAGTATTTTTAAATTTTTTTTCATGTAGTTGAGGAAAATAATAAGATATCTTTAAAAGGAAGAGGGAATAGAGAAGAAAGGAGAGAAGAGAACAAAGGGCAATTTCATGGTGAAGCCTAAAGAACAGGACCAAACCCTGCCTCAAATGACCTTTATTAGCATCCCAACTCTACTACATCATACCTCTTAATTATGGGTCTCATCACTCAGATGAATGTCAGCTAGAATCATCATCTTTTTCATCTTTATCATCCATCCTGCATCATGTGGCTTCAGTAAATTTGACACAGATCAGTTCAATGTGCCAGAATTTGATAAACCTCAACCTGAAGGGTTGAAAGGATAACAAATATTATCACTAAACCATGATCTTTGAAACATCTTGGAGAATGGGAGAGGTGCCAGAGGCCTGAAGAAAGACAAACATTGCCATTTTCAAAAAAGGGAAGGCAGTGGAGTCTGCAAACTACAGACCAGTGAGCTTGGCTTCTATTCCTGAAAAAATTCTATAATATATTATTAAGGGGATGTTTTGTGAGCACTAAGAAAAGGAATCAGACATCATGAAAAGCCAGCATGGTTTCATAAAGAACAAGTCATGCCTAACTAACTTCATTTCTTTTTTTGACAGAGTAACTACACTAGTAGATCAGGAGAATGCTATAGATAGTATATACATGAATTTCAGCAAAGTATTTAACAAAGTCTTTCATGTTATGCTTGTGGATAAATTGGAAAGTGTAGCAAGAAGATAATGCAGTTAGGCAAACTTGGAACTGAGTAGATGACTGGTCCCAAAAAAATAGTCATTAATTTGTCACCTTAGACTAGGGACCTCTCAAGTCAAGCCCCTCAGGGTTTGTCCATGATGCTGAGCAATTTCAACATTTTGAATATGAAAATTCAAACTCTAAGATAAAGGTAAAGATGTCATGCTTGTCATATTTTCATATGACATGAAGATTGAAGGGAGAGTTGTATAATAGTTGTAATGCATTGTATAAGAGATGATGGACCTAAAAAATCCCCATTGAGTGGAAGATTCGTACAAATCACATTAGTTGTGGAAATTAATAGGCATAAATGTAAAGTTTTATATTTGGTTTCAAAGAGTCAAATTTACAAATGAAGGATGATGGAAGCCAACCTGGACAATTTCACTGGAAAAAAAATTGAGAATCATAATGAACTCAGAGTGTGTCAAAGTGTAAAATAGCAACTGAAAAATGTAATGGTATTCCAGGGATAGTAGCCAGAATGAGTGATGTGATTTTTCTATTATTCACTTCCCTGAGCAGATCATATTTGGAGTAATTTGTTCAATTCTGGAAATCATATTTTAGGAAAGACAAACTATGGCCTGTCCAAAAAAAAGATGAGCGTGATGATAAAAGGATTTATGCAAGAATTGATGAAAGGAAGGTAGAATTTTTAACCTGAAGAACAGACTTTGGGAAAAGGATACAACAACCAACTTCAAATATTTGAAGGAATATATGAAAAGGATACAACTAGTTCTGCTTGGTCTCAGAGAGCAGGACTAGAAGCAATAGGTGGAAGTTACAGAGAAGCAAATGTTGACTTGCGGTAAGAAAGACCTTTCTAAAAATTATAAGCACCATTGATATGTTGCTTCTAGAGATAGCAAGATACCTCTCATCAGGGATCTTCTAGCAAATCTTGGGATGCTATAGATGAAATTTAGGTAGGATGAGAGGTACATTACTTTTGAAGTCCCTTCCAGCTATCATCATTCAATTCTGAGGCTCTGTAATTCCCATTGGAATCAAACTTCCATTCAACCACTTGAAGACATCAATTTTTTGACTCAGGAAAGAAATTGTCAGCCTGATAGACAAATCTGCATATCATTTAATTTCATCTAGTCCTCATAAAGCATTGTTTTGCTTTTTTAAAATATACATATGCACATATAATCATGTTTTTAAAACATTTAACAGTACAACATTTAACTTGTTTCAATGAAATTTTCAATTCATGATATTTATCGTTCTTATATATTTCACCATATTACTAGTGAAGTGCATGATTGCCAAATATTTGCAACTTTTAATCTCAATCTTAGTCTTCTAATATTGCTTCTTCCTTGTGTTTGATTCCTAGCCAATGTTCCCTTTTGACTCGTTCTAATTTTTAAATTCTAGAATTCTGGTTTGCTTAAACCATATGTAAAAAAGAAAGAAAAATAATAATCTTTTTTGTGTGTGAAGGACCAATGATTTACCAGAAAAATATCAATCAAAAAATCAGAAAGAACATAAAATCACAGAGAAATCATCAAATCCAACTATCTGACTAATGGATGAATCAAGACTGATACCATTCTTGAAAACTGGTCTTTTGGCTTTTTTTTAAACCTTCACTACAAGAGAACTCAGTACCTCCCCCCCTCCCAGGGCAGTTCATTAAATTCTTACTTTAAAAACTGATTGTTACAAAATTCTTTCTTCTTATTTGTAGCTAAAAATCTTTTTCACTATAATTTTGCCAGATCAAGTTATGCCCTCTAGAATTAAGGAGAATTCCTAATCCCTCTTCCAAATGATAATCTTTAAAATAGTTGAAGGCAATTTTTTCATGCCCCCTATCCCAAAACTTCACTTTCCCCGCCAATTCCATACTTAATTCAAATCTTCCTTATAAGTATAGTTTAAATCATCACTATCCAGTTTATCCATTTACACAATAATCTGGATTGATTTAATCAGTTCATTAAGACTACCAATTAGATCCTCTCTAGTTCTGAATGCCACTTTTTTTTTTTACTAATATACTTTTGGGTTGTTGTTTTTTTAAAACCATATCATATTGTTCACTTACACTAAGTTTTCCATATATCAAAAATCTCAAGTCTTTTTCACATGCTACTAATTTTCCATACCTTCCCTATCCTGTACTTGAGCAGTGTTTCTTTATTGTTTTTAAAGTATAGGACTTACTTTCATCATCGTTACTTTCCAACATATTAAATCCAGTCTTTCAAGGTATTTTTGGGTCCCTCTTCTGTCACCTAAAATGTTTGCTCTCTCTTCCACTCATGTCATCTGGGAATTTGGCAAGTGTGCTAACTGAGCCTTCATTCAGATCAATAGGAAAATGTTTAACAGAACTTGAGTTCTTGAATTCTTCTATTCAGCTACTGATAGAAAAGAGATTGAAAACAGTGGCAAAGACTCTACTGAGGAACTATAAATTTCAAGTTAGCCAGAGACTGAGTCAAGATGGCATCTTAGAGACAGCAATAGTTCAGACCTCTGTAAACTCTTCCTCACTGATCAAAAACACAATGCTTCCGGGACTGAAAACCAAATCTAACAATAGCACAAAAGTAGGGAATTCTCCTCCTGGACTCAACTTAAAAGGTACACTCAAAAAAAGCCTTAATTCTAGAACACACAAGTTTAAGAGGAAGGAAGAAGGAAGGTCCCAGGACCCATCCCACAGCTACAGCACTGAGCCTCCAGCAGTGGCTGGAATCTCTAGGTGGGCAAGGGCGCGAGTCTGGAGGGAGTGTCTTGCTGGCAAAGCTGTGCCAGGCTCAAGACATAGAACACAGGTGGTGTAGAGGCAGCTGGAGGAGAAGCACAGAGCAGGCAGCCCAGTCACAACCAAGACACTCCGTTTTGCGCCCCCCTTTTTCTGGAGGTTTTGGGCTCAGGGCACATTCATCTTCGCAGATCAACTCCTCCACCCTGGCTCGATCTCATCAATAGAGCAGATAAGAAGCTTTCAGAGGGCAGGGAAGCTCAAGCTCCAAAATCTCTCCCCCACAGACTGATCTGAGAGCTGACTGAGCTCCAAAGGCAAAAGCTGCCACAATCTACAGGCAACAACTTTGATAACAGGGCATGAAGCCCAGCTCCTTTTTGGCTTCTGCTGTCAGCCACAGAAGATTTGACTAACCTGATCAATCAGCAGAAGAGAGAAGAAGCCCCTTCAGAACAGAACAGGCCAAACTCACAGATCCAGTATACAATGAGAGGAATAAGACTACAAGCTTGTACTACAGTGGGGAATGAAGGGGAAAATATGAGTTAAAACAGAAAAAGAAAAAAGAAATTACAATCAACAGCTTCTATCTAGGCAATAAACAAAGAGCAAATGGAAGAGAGGAAGATCAAGGAACACCAAGCAAAAACACAGAAACCCCAGTGAATTGGACACAGGCTTTGGAAGAATGCAAAAGACAATTCAAAAAACAATTAAGAGAGGCTGAAGACAACTGGAAAAAGAACTTAAAAAGCAAAATAAATCATTTGGAAACATAAAATAGGATCTTAAAAGCCAAAATTAATCAGCTTGAAAATGAGGTAGAGGAGATGAAAGATGAAGCAAAGATGAAAGATGAGGCAAAGAAGATGAAAGATGACCTCCAAAGAAAATCAGACAAGAAGGAGAAAGATGACCAAAAAGCCAGGGATGAAATTCAATCTTTAAAAACTAGAACCCAACAACTAGAAGCAGACAACTTCATGAGGCACCAGGACAAATTAAAATGAAATCAAAAGAATGAAAAAAATTGAGGAAAATATGAAACATCTCATCCACAAAACAGACAACCTTGAAAACAGGTCCAGGAGAGACAATTTAAGAATCTTTGGACTACCAGAAGATTAAAAAAAAAAAGCCTGGACATTGTTCTATAGGAAATTATTCAAGAAAACTGCCCCAACATTCTAGAACAAGAGGGAAAAGTGGAGATTGAAAGAATTCATAGATCACCTCCTGTACTTAGTCCCCAACTGACAACACCCAGTAATGTTATAGCCAAATTCAAGAACTATCAGACCAAGGAAAAAACAGTTAGGATAACATAAGATCTGGCTGCATCTATACTGAAGGACCAAAAAGCATGGAATATGATATTCTGAAAAGCAAGGGAACTAGGTCTATAACCAAGAATCAACTACCCAGAAAAACTAACTATATTCTTACAGAGGAAAGTATGGTCATTAACAAAATAGAAGACTTCCAAGCATTCATAAATAAAGGACTGGACTTGAACAGCAAATTATATATATAATAAAATTGAAAGTCAAGGAACTATTGATTTAATAAATAAGACTAGAAGCTGGTACATTGAAAAAAACAAATAAAATAGACAAAGTACTGATCAATCTAATTTAAAAAAAGGAAAGAAGAAAACAAAATTGACAGTATCCAAGATGAAAAGGGAGACCTCACTTCTAATGAAGAGGAAATTAAGGCAATCATTAAAAACTATTATGCCCAATTATTATATGGCAACAAATATGGCAATCTAGGTGATATGGATGAATATTTATAAAAATATAAATTGCCTACACTAACAGTGGAAGAAATAGATTACCTAAATAAGCCCATATCAGAAAAAGAAATTGAATAAGTCATCAAAGATCTCCCTAAGAAAAAATCCCCAAGTCCAGATGGATTCATAAATGAATTCTATCAAACATTCAAAGAACAACTAATTCCAATATTATACAAACTATTTTACAGAATAAGCAAAGAATGGGCTCTACCAAATTCATTTTATGACACAATTATGGTACTCATCCCAAAACCAGGCAGGTCAAACACAGAGAAAGAAAACTGTAGACCAATCTCCTTAATGAATATAGATGCAAAAATCTTAAATAGAATACTAGCAAAAAGACTCCAGCAAGTGATCATGAGGGTTATTCATTATGTCTAGGTGGAATTTATGCCAGGAATGAAAGAATGGTTCAATATTAGGAAAACCATCCACATAATTGACTATATCAACAAACAAACCAACAAAAATCACATGATTATCTCAATAAATACAGAAAAAGCCTTTGATAAAAATACAACACTCATTCCTACTGAAAACACTAGAAAGTATAGAAATAGAAGGGCTTTTCCTAAAAATAATAAACAGTATATATCTAAAACCATCAGTAAACATCATCTGCAATGGGGATAAACTAGAAGCCTTCCCAATAAGATCAGGAGTCAAACAAGGATGCCCATTATCACCTCTATTGTTTAACATTGTACTAGAAACACTAGCAGTAGCAATTAGAGAAGAAAAAGAAATTGAAGGTATTTAAATAGATAATGAGGGGACAAAGCTATCTCTGCTTGGGGATGATATGATGTTCTTCTTAAAGAATCCTAGAGAACCAACTAAAAAGCTAGTAGAAATAATCAAGTACTTTAGCAAAGTTGCAAGATACAAAATAAATCCATATAAGTCATCAGCATTTCTATATAATCTCCAACACATCTCAGTAGCAAGAATTAGAAAGAAATTCCATTTAAAATCACCCTAGACAATATAAAATTCTTAGGAATCTATCTCCCGAGGCAAACACAGGAATTATATATATGAACACAACTACAGAACATTCTCCATACAATTCAAAGTAGATCTAAATAATTGGGAAAACATTAACTGTTCATGGGTAGGACAAGCTAACATAATAAAAATGACTATCCTACCCAAACTAATTTACTTATTTAGTGCCATACCCATTGAACTACCAAAAAACTTTTTTTACTGAATTAGAAAAAAACATACAAAATTCATTTGGAAGAACAAAGGATAAATATCCAGGGAAATAATGGGGGAAAATGTGAAGGAAGGTGGCCTACCAGTACCAGATCTCAAACTTTACTATAAAGCAGTGGTCATCAAAATAATATGATACTGGCTAAGAGACAGAAAGGAGGATTAGTGGAATAGACTTGGGGTAAGTAACCTCAGAAAGACAGTGAAAATTAAATTAGAATCTAGTGATAGAAATATTATATTTTATGAGGTTTATAAAAAATCAAGGAATAAAGAAAATACAAAATAATAATTCAAGGCTTACTTACTACATCTTGCAAAAAGCAGGAAGGAGAAGAGCAAGAGCATAGAAGAGCATAGAAGAGGGAGAGGTAGGTGTTACTGCCAGTTCAAATACTAATTGTGATCTTGCCCAGGTAGAGACTCATGTGAGATTAAAAGGAATTCTGGAAAATATCAAGGACTTCTGGGGATTGAAGTCTAGGGTTCAAATCTCCATTTTACATTCCTCACCCCGAGGCCTGAGGAAGACTAGTCTCTCCGCTGGGTCTTGTAAACGTACCAGCTTTGAAATTACAACAATTTGAGGATAAGAGGAAAAGAGAACAAAACCAATAATTGTTAGAGGCATTGACAAAAATCCAGTTAGGAGGCATGAAAGTATACATACAAATAAATGTTCAGTCAACCACACCCAAAGTTCATTCTTGCTCTTTTTCGTGTAGCTTGTGGTCTGTGGAGGCATCTTCGTGGTGACTTCGCCAAACAGTTCAGTTTCTGGATACGGAGAGGTATCATGTTTCTTAACCTAAAATTTCTCTCTCAAGGAATTTAAGCTTTGCAATTTAAAATAATAATAATTTTTACATTCTGGCGTCTCTGGTGGGATAAGAGGGAGAGGTAGGCATTACTGCCAGTTAAAATACTAATTGTGATCTTGCCCAGGTGGAGACTCAGGTGAGATTATAGGGAATTCTGGGAAATACCAAGGACTTCTGGGGATTGAAGTCTAGGGTTCAAATCTCCCTTTCACAACCATCTTTGATAAGTTTCAAGTTAGTCCCTTACTTAAATGTTTCTTTCACTCTCCAGCCACTGATTTATCAATAGTCACTGATATTATAAAAAAAATTTTAAGTATTTCACTCATGGTTGAGTCATTTAGTCTTTCTGTCTCTTTATGAACCCCTGGGCACTACTATCCGTATGAGTGGTATCCCATTTCCTTCTTCAATGGATTAAGGCAAACATAAGTTCAATGACTTGCCCAGGGTCATATACCTGGTAAGTATCTGAAGCTGGCTTTAAATTCAGATCCTCATGACTCCAGACCCAGTGCTCTTCCAACTGAGTCACCTAGTTGCCTCTTAGGCAAATAAAACTTATGTTACTTACTCAAGATCATACAGCTAATTAATGCCTTAAACCAGATTTAAACTCAGACCTTCCTGACTCTGGGCCCAATGTTCTATCCCCTAAGCCATCTAACTCCCTCCATTATCTCTATATTGCCTTCCTAAAGTTGTTGCTAAAGTGTTCTTGTGAAGAGGCACTGACATAGTTGAGATGTCACCAAGAAAAGCAGCCTGGCCCTGAGGAGACTAATGAAGCAGGGGCAGCTATCTTCAGCACCCTCCCAGTATGGTTTGTTTCTAATGTCCCACTCCCTAACAGCCAGGACAACTCCTTCTTGACACCTTTTGAAATTTAAGTGGGGGGGGGTATTTCCCCTGAAGGTCAGAGTTCTAGTCCTTCCAAGAGGGCAGCTAGCTCATTTAACAAACCAATCTATGGCTGTGTGCCAACAAAAGAAGCCTTGAAGATATTCTCTTTCTAAGTGAGACATATACATCTTGACAGTGGAATTTGGGATGAATTGGTGTCACTTTCTTTGTCATTTAACCTAAAGAACTAGGGCATGGAGAACTGACCTGAGATCTCAGTGGAATAAAGAAATTTCAGGTGAGAAAACTCCCTTTGCCTCTGCCTTCTCAATAACACAAAGTTCCTAGAGATGCCTACACCATTAAGAGGTTAAGTGACTTGGGTCACACAGCCAATATGTGTCAGAGGTGGGACTTAAAACACTTAAAGTCAGCTGTCCCACTAATCAATGCAACATCCCACCACAATTCCAGAGGACTCATGATGAAACAGGCTACTCACCTATTGACAGGGAAGTGATGGACATGGACACATATTGAGACATAAACATTTTCAAACATCATCAATGCTAGGATTTGTTTTGCTTCACTATTCATATTTGTTACAAAAGTTTTATTTTTCTTTCTTTTTCAATAGATAGAATGGAAAAAAGAGAAGGCAAATCTTTCTTAACTGAAAAAATGTTTTTAACAGCAGCTATCTAACTACCACATGAAGGGGCCCTGGCTACTAGGGAAAGAGGCAGGGGGTTATGGTAATCAGATATTAAAATATTTTTTAACAGCCACTATCTAGCTACTACATGAAAAGTGCCATGAAACCAAGAACATTTCCAAGTATGAGAGCTGAGCCAAATTAAAATTTAAGTGGAAAATATTTAACAAATAAATATTAATATAACAGAATGGCTAGGTAGAATATTAATATATGGTTTTTCTAAACCAATAAACAGTCATCAGGGATTCTTATAATATGGTTTGATGATGACCCTCAATTCTATTTGAGTTTGACATCAATGCACTATACCTCACTGCAAGAATAAATAACTAAAGCTAGGATTTAATCCCTGACATCTCCACCAAGTCCTAGAATCAGGAAGACCTGAGTTCAAATATGGCCTCAGACACTCTCTAGCTGTGTGAATCTGGGCAAGTCATTTAACATCTATTTGCTTTAGTCCACTGGAGAAGGAGATGAACAACAACTTTGCCAAGAAAACACCATAGGCAGTATATTGGTGTGTTGCAGTCATGAAGAGTCAAACATGAACAGCAACAGGAATCCTTGGTTTCATTGAAGGAGAGACCAACACCAGAACAAGATGTGAGGGAGAGAGTTTTAGCAGTAACCCTGATATCACCTCCCTTTTCTATCATCATCACTAAGGCTGGCATCACCAATGAAATTGATACCTCCATCACTCCCTTTTCATTAGCTTTGATCATCTGTCAGTCTAAGGCATCTCCACTATTTATCATGATTCAGGGATGGATATATTAGGATATCAAGAGGAGCGTTCTACCTCCAAATGTGGCATAGTGGATTATAGAGCCAGCCTTGTGCTAAAAAAGGCTTCTGTTATATTAGAGTGATGACCATCAGTACAAACTCCCCCTTTCTAAGAGAAGTAAACTGATGAGCTGTCCATCTTCAGCAGTAGAGGAAGTTTCCACACTCAAATTCCCTAGTCTGGTGTAATTACAATTGGATGTAATAGACCCCCCCCTCCAAATAATAATAATACCACCAAGTGATTATGAAAGTGATGTGAAAAAATGGGAATTTTATAATAATATGTAACACAGATGGATAACTATACCCAAAAAAATGGCAGAACAAGTGAGGGGGGAGCAACAAGAAACAAAGAAGGTCAAATTCTAACCATCTGCCTTCTTAGATTATTTCCTATCTACAGGTTGCCTCAGGACTTTTCACAGCTTGGATACCCTCTACCAAGGCTTATCATCAACTGTGAAATAATTTAAATTCACTTATTAAATACTGTGATAATACCTCCCTACTACTTAAGGTGGAGCAAAGATATTTGAACTATTTCCAAGTTCTCCAAGCCTAAGGTTCTTATTTTCCTGCCTCCTACAGCTACTAAACCCTGCAAGGTTTCAGTGTATTTTGTTTCTTGAAACATCACATCACTTCAACTCCTTCCCCAGCTTAGCTGTGCTTTGGTTCTGACATCTGATATCAAAGTGTATTACTATCTATTGTAATTATAACTACTATCATTATTTCCCCCAGTTGTTCCTAATAAATTCTCTTCTCTGTGTGCATCTCACTCTCCTTTTTATCTCTTTCTCTCCTCCTGTCAGTGAATCTTCCCTATCTTTCCTCTGTGTCTCTGCCTCTGCCTTACTATCTCTGTCACTATTTCTCACACACATGCACACAACTTTGACAGACATATATGTAAATCATTCTATTTTTTAAAAACATATATTAAACAGTCAAATCATAACATGCCAAACTTTTTTTAAGTTTAATAAATCATATTCCTTAGTAATAATAGCTAGCATTTATAAAGTGCTCTAAGGTTTGCAAAGCAATTAAGATATCATTTGATCAGGGGGCAGCTGGGTAGCTCAGTGGATTGAGAGCTAACCCTAGAGACGGGATGTCCTAGGTTCAAATGTGGCCTCAGACACATCCCAGCTGTGTGACCCTGGGAAAGTCACTTGACCCCCATTGCCTAGCCCTTACCACTCTTCTGCCTTGGAGCCAATACACAGTATTGACTCCAAGACGGAAGGTAAGGGTTTAAAAAAAAAAGATATCATTTGATCCTCACAACTTTGTGAGGTAGGTGCTATTATTATCCCTATTTTCACAGGTGACAAAACTAAAGCTGAGTGAGGTAAAGATATTTGTCCAATATTACCTAGATAATAAGTAGGTGAGAAAGAACTTGAGCTCTGATTTTCCTGACTCCAAGTTCAACACTATTTTCTGTGCCACCTAGCCTCCATTGAGCTATACATAAGTTTGCATTTCTGAAAGACAGAAAATTGTATGGAAATTTTCCCACGTTATTTCCTCAGGTAAACCCAACCCAAGTCTCTTGTGGTTATGGAGTCACCCTATTCCTTAACTCTTTTACTATACTTAAAAAAAATCTTTTATTGGCACTTTCCCACCATCTACCACAGAAACATCTTTCACAACACATAAGTAGATCTGATACAGAGATGATTAATTAAAATTTCAGTAATAAAAGCACACACATTTGGGATATGGCTAATATAGAAATTTATTTTCTCAGTCTGTAGATATATATTGAAGAATTGGTTTTAGGGTTGGTTTGTTTGTTTTTTAATTTTATGAGTGAAAGAAAGGGTAGTAATAAGGACAGGTGAATAAGAAAATACTTGTTACTTGAAAAATAAAAATAATAAACTATTAATTTTTAAGTAAGTGAAAAACGTAAAAGAAACTGCTACATTATCCATGTTGGGGAAAGTATTCCATTCCTAGAATCTAATTCCTAAGATTCTAGAGATATGCTTTACCACCTGTCTTTGGAAGCCATGATGTTTTTGTAGTCATTAAACAAATTGTTTTCTTGGATCTTCTTCTGATTGATGCTCTATATCTAGTCCCATAAATCTTACCTAAGGTATAGGAATTTTTCATGTTCTACTACAATAATATTTTATCATGTTCAAATATCACAATATATTCAATCATTTCCCATTTGGTAAGCATCCACTTTACCAATTCTTTGCTACCAAAAAGAAAAGTATTTCTATCAGTATTTGTATATTTGTATATGTAAAGATGAAATGAAATTTTAGCATATTCCAAGGAACTAGATGGCATATGAACTTCCTAGTTAGCTATTTTATGCATTTGAAACTTCCAGCTCAGTTTCAGATCCTTCATGGATTTATAAATACCCTCATTTGTATGCATTGTACCTAATTACTCTGTGACCATGTGAATAAGATACAGAGCAGCAACAGCCAACAAACTTGCAAGCAATCGTTTGATTTCCTAACAGAATGACAGACAGCAGACAGTATCTAGGAAGTAAGGAACTGACAGTCATGATTCAGTCTTTCCATCCACACTTTTACACATGGGAAAGTTATCCCATCAACAGTGTCATCTTCTAATAAAAAGGACAACTATATATAATGCATAATTGCCGGTCTAAATGACTTGTTATTTTGACTGCCTATCCTAAAATGTCTATAATTGCTTCCGATGAGAGTGTGAATAAATGAAAAGTCAGCACAGACAATCACTGGAGAAGATATAACTTTGCTTTGGAAAACCTAGCAGAAATTATTTTATTATATGTCAATTCCCACCAATGCCTGATTGCCATCAGAAATCCTTTATAATGCATTGCATGTTATTCCTCCCAACTGTGTCTCATTTAAGGAACAGGCATTCCTTCGTCATGTAGGTAGGTATATGAAAGGCAAGGCAGTCTATTTTCAAGGTCAATGTGCTGAAGCCAGCTGAGCTTGATAAATGAGTTTTTATAGATTTTTTTAGCTCATGCCAAATCCTGACCCTTCCTGTAAAACAAACAAGAGTAAGCTAGCGGCCACCTTCTCACCTGGAATTATTGTCCACCCCACCCCCTCTAAATGAGTCTTTTCTTTAGTGTGCTTGTTTGCCAAGGTTTTAAAATAACAAATCACTTCTTTATAACAAAATTTTCACCCTGGAATAATAGGCTTAGGCGAGATTTCTGATAGAGCAATAGCTCCTCTGAATGACAGCAACAGCTTGCAGCAAGACTTGGAGGCACATTTATTCTCAGGCTTCTCATTAGACAAAAAAACAATGCAGGGAGAAATGAAGTCATTTCCTAATTCATTGGGATCCCAAATTCAAGTCACATTTTGATGCCTGGTAACACTAAGGGTGGGAGAAGTAGCTAAGACAAAGATAATTCATTTCTTAAAAGTTCAGTCTTTTAAAAATGTCTGATGTAGCCACTCTCACGTGCATGGTGGAAGAGAGAAAGGCAATGACTCAGAACTGAAGTAATATTTCCATTGCCTCTTCATACTTGAATAAAAGTTCCTGAAAACTGGTTTAACATTCCTGTCTAAATGATTAAATGAGGCTGCATTCCTTTGTGAAATGTCCATGATAGCTGTTGGTCAGTTTCTGAAAGTTAGAAACATCCAGTACTCCAATGGATCTATGATCTCATGGCAACCCATCCATGATTCCCTATCCTTTGAAACTATCATCAATAAATGTGTCCTGGGAGATCCATCCAAAATGCTTAGGACTTTCCTCTCCATCTCTTGCAATTGTACAGATACCACTGAAGTATGCTGACTGTGCATTAGTTATCTCTCCATTTCTTTTTTTATAGTTGTACAAGTCTCTAATGGCATCCTTCAAACTCCTTCTAGATAGTGCCCTCTTTGTACTGTGTTGCAGTCTGCTCACACACATATGCTATGCATCTCCATCTTCCTTTGGGTGAATCTCAATTTCAGTTTTCCAAAAGCCATAGTATTCCCCAGCCCCAGCTCAAAGCTAAGCCACATCACCAGAAGAATATTGGTGTTAAAATAAATTGACCTTTGTTTTAGCGTGGGATCATTAAAAGAACCGTGCAATTTTCCAAAGACAGTCCAGCCCACCCTCCTCCTTCTCCTCAAAATGTCAGATGACTAAAATGAACTTGTTTCCAGGTTTTATGGAGATGGTGTTATCCAGGAAATGCAAGATCAGATAAAGAAGTGAGCAGGTGGTGGTTTTAGAGTAATGATAATAAATTACAGCCAAAGTGCTCTATTGGTACACATGAAATTTAAAAAGACCTAGAAGATACATTGAATAAATCATCTGTGGAAAATTTAGGGATGACCATAGATAAGAATCTCGAAAAATGAGAAAGCATAAATGGGTTATGAATTTCACTGAGAGAAAATTTAAGAGAAGATCATGAATCCTTGGAAGTACTAAAGCATTGTGGAGAATACAGGGACTTAAAATATAATGGGTTTGTTAATGATCTAAAAACAAATATGAATAAACAGATCCAAAGATTATCTCTTGTCATTTGGTAAAATGTTCTAAAGTTGTGTGGACAATTAGAAACCATTCCTCCCTTGCCATCCTCCACCCTCTGCAAGCCTGAATGACCCTGAAAAGAAACTAGATGTGAATGACACTTTTCATACAGTTATATTCCAGAATGGTCAGAAAACAACTTACTTTAAGTTACAATAGCTGATTGTCAGTGTCAGTTATATCTATCCATCAATAGATATTGTGAATCCTTGAGGGAGAGCTCTTCTTCTATGTTTAACATAGGAATGTGGTGTTTGTACACAGACTTCTTTTTTTTAACCCTTACCTTCCATCTTAGAAGCAATACTGCATATTGGCCCCAAGGCAGAGAGTGGTAAGGGCTAGGCAGAGAGGGTTAAGTGACTTCCCCAGGGTAGCAGTGTAGGAAGTCCCCAAATTCAAATTTGAACCCAGGACCTCTCATCTCTATGCCTGTCTTTCAGTCCACTGAGCCACCTAGCTGGCCTTGTGCTTAGATTTCTTAAGAAGTTGGCAGGTATTTCGAACATTGTCTCTGAGGATCCAGCAAATGTTTCATAATTAGGTTAAAATGAACATTCAGGAGACAGGGTCCCAAAAAAGGAAACTCAAGTTCTGGCTCAGGGTTGGAGACTTTAATACAGTTGGCATGCCATGGAGATTGCCTGAAAGTTGTTTTATAATATAGTTTAAAGTCTGATGATGTTATAACTCCATTCTTTATACTTTTTGCTTATTTTTTTTGAAATTTTAGACTTTTTCTTCTTGCAAATAATTTAAATTTATTTTAACTAAAGTAAGAAAATATCCACTTAGCAATTTGATTAATATCACACTAAATAAGTAAATTAATTTAGGTAGTATTGGCATTTTTATAATAGTGACATAGCCCAACTATGATCAGTGAATAGGTGTTCAATAATTTGTTTTCCTTTGTTTTTGTTGGACATTTCATACTATATTTGTATAAATGTTATATATGTCAATGCCCAAATATTTTATTCATTTTTGTAATTGTTTGAAATGATTATCTTAGTAGGAGACAACTGATTGAATATTAGAAAAGATTTATTGAGTCTTTATAAAGCTAAGCACTTGGTTTGCAAATATGAAATCTAGACACTCCTTGATCCTTAGGGAATTGATGAAGTTTGTTTAGCCTGGCAAGAAGGTCAACAACAAATGTTACTATAATTTTAAAAAGGATGAGAACAGAGCCTACTTGATGGAGTCAAGGGAAAGTGGTGTTAGAAATCATATTAGAACACAAGCTTATTAGAATGGTTAGAATCACTGAAAAAAATACAAAATAAGATACAACTTAACACCTTCCACAAAAATATGTCAATCAATTAGTCTATTGTATTATTGTATTAATTAGTCTAGTTATTGTATTCTCTAAAAACATTCCCCACAAGATACCATCCCACTATTTGTATATTTGCCTTTTAGGGTACAAACTCCCTGAGGACATGGACTGTCTTGTTTGCTTGTAATTTTATCATCAGAACTCAGCATACTACCTGGTATATAATAAGTACTTGGAATTTTTTTAATCAAGTAATTATTTGTTAATCTATTTAGTTTTGGTTTTAAAATAGCAAAAGTGAAGTAGTAAAATGTATTAGAGCATCCAAAAAACTGGAGCAAATGAAAACCATAGATCAGTTTCATAAGTCCAAGAACATAAGTTTGACAAGAACTACTAGAAAAATGGAAGGTAATTTGGGGAAAATTATGATCAGACCATCATTTAAATCAGTCTACAATAAACCTGATATGACTATGCAACTACACTGTAAAAAAAAATCATCCATTAAAAAATATAAGAAAATGAAATTGGATATCTTCCACAGCAATTCCAGGGGAAAGAATTTTTAACCAAATGAGATATAAATATAAAATAGTATATTTGACTAAATAACTTTAAAAATCTTGTGTACACTGCCAAAACAAATCCAAGAACTACATGAATTTAATTATAAAATACTTTTTACACAACTAAAGTCAGATCTAAATAATTGGAGAAAGATTAATTCTTCATGGATAGACAGAGCCAATATAATTAAAATGATAATCCTACCTAAACTAACCTACTTATTCAATGCCACCCCAACTAAATTACCAAAAAATACTTTATTGGAATAGAAAAATAATGAAATTTATTTAGAAGAATAAGAGAAAAATATCAGAAGAATCTATTTTTAATGTAAAGGAAGAAGGTCTAGCAGTACCAAGTTTTAGATTGTATCATAAAGCAGTACTTATCTAAATTATTTGGTAATGGCTAACAAATAGAAAAGTAGATTAGTGGAATAGGACAGATATACAACAAACAGTAGGAAAAGATTATAGTAACCTTGTATTTGAGAAAAGCATAAATCCAGCTTTGGGGGATACAAAATCTCTATTTGGTAAAAAGTGTTGGAACATTCAGAGAAAGTACTATTGGAGTCATCTTTCATATCAGTGTATCTTTGGTTTTATTTTGGGGTTTTGGTTACATAGTGCTCTTACAACAATGACCAATTTGGAACTGTGTTGCGCATGACAATAAAAAATGAAAAAATAAAATAATTGTTGGGACAATTTTAAAATAGTCTGGTAGACCCAGTGGAATCATGCATCAGCTAGGGGAGAGGTGGGGGGGGGAGGGAGAAAAGAAAATGATTTTTGTTTCCTATGAATAATGTTTGTAAATAACCAAATAAAATAATGTTTAAAAAAATAAAGTCATTTGGTTAAAAAAATAGTCTTTTAGAAACTTGATACAAACCCATATTTTACATCATTCACTTAGTTAAGATCAAAATGGATATGCAATCTAGGCATAAAAGGAGATATCATAAGTGAATTAGAAAAACAGAGAACAGATTACCTAGCATGTTTATGGAGAGCACTATGAGATATAAAATGGATAATTTTGAATACATTAAATTAATTAAAAAGGGGTTGTACAAATAAAACAAATATTGCCAAGATTAGAAGGAAAGCAGGAAATTGGGGGAGAAATGTTATAGAGAGACTTTCTGATAGAGGTTTCATCTAAAGTATAAAGGGAATTTTGTGGAAGTGATAGGTTGGCAAAAATTTGAATAAAATGTTATCAATAAAAAACCTGATATCCAAAATAAATATAGGTTACTGACACTATAATGCTGAGCCATTCCTCAATAGAAAATTGTTCAAAAGATAACTGCACAATAAGATTTTCAAACTATGTATAACCATATGGACACATATTCCAAATCACTAATACCTAGAGAAATGATAATTTTTTTTAAATTCAGAAGTTTTACCTTCCTGGATGACAATTAGCAAAACCAAGAAATGATTTGCAAGACACTCCCCTAGAACAACCTGACATTGAAATGTATACAGATGGTTCAAGCAGTATAGTTAATGGAGAAAGGTACACCAGAGCGGCAGTAGTAACACAAACAGAGACATTATGGTATGTGTCCTTACCAAAATACGTGAGCGCTCAAGGGACAGAGCTAGTTGCTTTATTAAATGCTTTGCAAATTGGGAAAGATAAACGGGTGAATATTTACACAGATTCCCAGTATGCATTTTCAGTAATTCATGCCACTGCAGAAATTTGGAAACATAGAGGATTTTTGACAAGTGCAGGTAAAGAGATCACATATGCCAAACTAATAATGCAACTTCTTGAGGCTGTACAACTGCCCAAGGAAGTGGCAATAATCCACTGTAGATCACACACAGGGGCTAATGATCATGTGTCTTTAGGAAACCATAGAGCTGACATTACAGCAAAATTTGGAGCTAGAGAAGGACCTCTACGTGTATTATTTCTCAATAGTTGAATAGGACAATCTAACTAATACCTACAATGAACAGAAAATTCAATCATGGATAAAGAACTTAGGCTCAAAACAAATAAGAGGTATATGGTTTTCGCAACTAGGCAAGCCTATCCTGCCTAGAACATTATTCTATCACATGTGCAATGCAATACATGCACAAGGACACTATGGAACCCAAGCTGTGATCAATTTAGTGAGACAATTTTGGACTGCACCAGGAATATCCTCATATGCCATAAGAGTTTGTCAAAAATGTAAAATTTGTATGCAGTTCAATCAAGGAGTTTATAAGACCAAAGGGTTAGGACGTCGTCCCTTAGCATATACTCCATTTGAATGCATACAGATAGATTTTATCAATATGCCCAAAGACAAAGGGTTTAAATATTGCCTTGTCATCATAGACAGACTGACTAGATGGCCAGAAGTTTTTCCTGCCAAAAAGAACAGTGCAGCATTTGTGGTCAAAATCCTACTAAAAGAAATCATACCTAGATTTGGGATTCCCACAAAATTGGACTCATACCGTGGAAGTCACTTTACTCAATCAATATTAACTGAAATTTATAAATATCTAGAAATACAAGCAACATACTACACACTGTATTGTCCCCAAAGTTCAGGGCAAGTGGAGAGATTAAAAAAGACATCAAAACATTGATAGGAACATTTTGTGCAGAAACACACCAAAAACGGACAGACATTCTGCCATTAGTTCTGTTCCATCTTGGAACACAACCCAGTGGAGATCTGTACATTTCTCCATTTGAGATGCTATATGGACATGCAATTTGGCAAGGAAGGACTTGTAAACCAGATTACATTTCAATGATAGGTGGAGATTTTCAATTAACAAAATATATACAAGCTTTACAAATAAGAATAGCAAGAGTTGTATGAAATGGGCTTGATACAACAACCAGAACCCCTGGATTACAATTTGCACAACATCAAACCAGGAGACATAGTATACTTCAAAAATTTCAATAGAAAATTGGCTACAGACATAAAATGGACTGGATCACATGAAGTATTGCTTACTACTCCAACATCTATAAAAATTACAGGGGAAGACTCATGGTTCCACTGTTCCCACGTAAAACCAGAAAAATTCATCATCACTGTAACAGAATAGAAGATAATTAGACAAATTATAGTGCTGAGAAATGAAAACAAAAACTGATTAGCATCAAAAATTACACCACAAAGAAAAAATAGTGACACATAATGTTTGAGACAACAAGATTCCAGCAGTCAAGCAAGACACAGCGAGAAGACAACTTTCCAGCCCAAAGGAAAAGCATCCCAGAGGAAAAGCATCCCAGAAGAAAAGCATCCCAGAGGAAAAGCATTCCAGAGGAAAAGATTTTAAAGCATCTCAGAGGAAAAGCATTCAAAAAATCTGCTAGAGAGAAGAAACAAAGAGGAAAAGCTGAAATGAATACCTAAGACTTTGAACTTTGTAAATTTATTTATACAAGAAGAAATGGAAAATGAGATGTATATGTAAGACTGAGTGTGTTGAAATAATAAAACAAAATTAATTTCACATATTAGGAAATAGCATGCAACATTACATAACTTGGAA
This sequence comes from Monodelphis domestica, assembly GCF_027887165.1. NCBI lineage: Eukaryota > Metazoa > Chordata > Mammalia > Didelphimorphia > Didelphidae > Monodelphis > Monodelphis domestica. Next base: position 47,688,715 of record NC_077230.1, on the reverse strand, counting down.
GAAAGAAGAGATCCATCAGTCAACATCAGAAGTGGAAATCTGAAGAAACTTGATAAGTATTAATTCAACACAACACTATTAGACACAAAACACAAAATCACAAACTGACATATTGGGAGATCTTGTTTAAATAAACAAATTTCTGAAATTGTATTTATGCAAAATGTAAATATGTAAATAGTTAGTTCCATAAGGTCTTAGGCAAATAGAAATATCAATAGATATTTCTATTTGACTGACATCAGGATGGGGAACTATGTATATTATTGTATTATATGTAAATAATATCTATAAATAATGTATATATTATAATTAGGTTAGTAACATAGTGATAGAGTCTGTAAATATTTAGCATAGTATGTATATATGTTGTACATAAGATTAGGTTATAGATTCGACTACAGAGTTAGATAATGGTTATAATAAATAGGGAATAGATTAGGAGTAAGTTAAGTTAAATAGCATAGACAATTTGTTATACATAGAAATAGACTTAAGCTGCATTTGCAGATAGTAAACTTTTAATTGTTTATTGTAAAGCTGATGCTGAATTGTGTTAAATGGAAATATATACAGATGAAATAGTTTGCAAATAATAATAGATATATAAAATAGGAAAACTGTTTTTGTTTAACTTAGCAGGAGTAAGTAGTATTAGCACTGATTCAAATTTCTTTGTAATAGTTTTGTTCAAACATTTATTGTACTGAATTTATTGTAAAACCCTAAAACTACCCTTACCCAAACTTTCCTGCATAGAATTTCTTAGAGTAGATAAAGTTAGCATAGAATAGTGATCAGGTAATTGAGGGAAGTTTATTATTTTGGGGGAAGTAGTTAGAAATTAGATTTAGTAGATTAGTAACTATAATAAAATAAGTGACCTTGGGAAGGTCACAGCAAAAAAAAGGGGACAATTGTGGAAAGGAAAACTAAAACAAGTTCTGGACTTTCTGCCACTGAATTGGAACCAACTGCAGGTGGAATGATAGAGAGAAGATATTGACAAGACTGAGAGTTGGTTGGGGAAGGGGCAATTGGGAGTGGCAGTTGGTCTTGTAACTAGCTCTTCCTTCCTGGCCCTGGAATGGAAAGGGGCCTTTCTCCCTGTCTCTGGATAGAAGTGTCTCTATTCCTGAATTTCCCAACTGTGTGCTGTACCTGGATCCCTTTGATTGTGTTCATTGGACAGAAGGACTTACAGGAAGCAGTTTGGACTGTAAGGCCAGTCTTTAGGGGCATCAGCCCAAAGAGACAGGCCCAACGAACTCGAAAGTTTAGAACTTTCTTCCTCTTTCTATCTACTGCTAAAGACTTTGAACTTAAGAAAGCTAGCATTAACATAGACAGGAATAACAGAAACCTTCCACCAACCTGTGAGGCCTGGCCTCAGCTCAAAAGCTGACAGATACTCAAACCTCATCTAGGGAAATCCCTCTTCCCTCTTCCCTGATACCTCCCCAATCCAAACTTGTTATTAAAATTTATCTTTATTTGAATATCACAGTCAGATAAGAGGACTAACATTTCAGGGGACATAGAGGGAGCTGAACCTCAGGACAGCCAGTCAACTATAAACAGTCCTTATTGGACCCCTGCTGGGCAACCTTGGTCTGAGGGGAGGCTTATCCATCAGGAAGGATCATGCTTACCTGCTCTGGGGTATCTGCAATATCATTCTATAGAGAAGACATCCCTTCAGGCCCATAAGTGGCCCATTTCTCAGGAACCCCATTTTTCAAAAATAGCCTCTCAGCAAGGGGCATCTCTCTCCTTTTACCTCAATGGCAGCCATAGTCCTCTTTCCCTTCAATTCCTCCATTCCCTGTTACAAAACTTTCAGTATCCCCTGTTCTTCAATCCCACCCCATTTTCCCAATAAATATTACATAATGTCCCTTCCAGCTCTAAATCCCCAATCATATGACCTTATGTAAGAGGGACTGTGAGACTCATTGATGTACCACTGGTGAAGCTGTGAAGTGATCCTACTTACCAAATTTCAGTTAGGAATTATCTAAAAACAATGAGTAAGTTGTTTGTGTGTTTTCACTCAGCAATACCACTACTGGACAAATGCCCCCAAAAAAGCCAAAAACAGGAGGGAAGGGCTCAATGTGTGCCAAAAATATTCATAGAAGTGCTCTAAGAAAACTGGAAATAAAATGGAAACCTATCAATTAGTAAGTAGATGAAAAAATATAATATATGCCTGTAATTAAATGTTATTGTGCAGTAAAATGGTAATATAAATAATTCAGATATATCAATCAATCATGGGAAAATTTATGTGAACTAATACAGAATGAACTAAGCAGAACCAAAAGAAGAATAGACTCTACTACAACAATGTATTTGGGGAAATCATCAAAAGGAAATTGACTGCTGAGTAATGGAAAAATCAATTAAGGCTGTGGAAAAGAGTTAACAAGACATGTCTTTTCCCATGTGGCAGAAAAGTAATGAACTACTAGGACTGAATATTGCATACATTGAAGGTTTATGATGCAAGTATTTTTGCTGAATTGTTTGTCATGAGAGAGTCATGGGTGTGATACAAAGACAAAATAGATATTTCAGATTTTGATTTTCATAACAATGCTATCCTGCTTTTCTTTCTCTAAGAAACTCTTTTAAAAATCTCTTTCCTTTGTTACTTTTCTTCCTTCCTTTTTACTATGCATGTCACCCAAGGCTAAATCTTCATTTCTCTGCCTTGGTTTTCTTACACACTCTTTTGAGTAGATCACTGTCTTTTAAGGTTTCAACTATCACTTCCATTTGACTGAGTCTCAAGTCTATATAACCATCCTTAGCTTTTTATTGCTCTAGACATGTGTTTCTAGTTCCCTAGGGACATCTATAATTGGATATCCCACCATGTCTAGAAAATGAAGCTATTGTTACAGGGTAGGGTTACCAGGATAGAGATGGAAACACAAGGTTCAGGATAAGTACATGAAGTCAATTGGAAATTAGGATTGAAACAAACCAATTTGAACTCAAGAGGATCTCAAACATATAGTTTTTAGGACCACAGATTAGAACTAGGTAGAACCTAAAACAGAGACTACCAAAAAGAGAAGAGAATGCTTGGAATGCTCATCTGAGCATCTTACTTCCCTCCTTTAATACCCTTCCTAAATGTACCACTGTATATATTCTCCATAATCCCCAATGTCACCATCATTACCCTGGCTTACAAACTTGGAATCATTTTTATTATTTCTCTTATTCACTAACCCATTTCCAATCAGTTCTCAAACTTGACAATTCTTCCTCTCCTTACAAATTCCTTCTTTTCCATTCCCAAGCATCTAACTCCAGTTGGCATTATTGGAGCAGGCACCTTTTAAAACTTCATGTTTCAAGTCCCTGAAAAAGACAGCCCATGCTAAATGCTGGTGATAGAATCATCTTCCTTAACTGTTATATAATTTTCCTTCTCCCAAAACCTATAGTTATTCCTATATTATTGCTTAATCCTTAGCCTACTCTTAAAGAAATTCTATCAATTCCATCACTCCTAACTTTCTATGACTTTTCTGACCTTAACTCCATTTCTAATCTCTCCTCAACAAATTTTTTTCTTTTAAACCAAGTAAAAAAGATGTATGTCTCCTTTACTGCTCTCCACCATACACTATGCATGTTTCTTCCTACATGTGTTTGTTCATCTTATTTCCATGCCCAGAAATGCTCTCTCCTCTTCTTTTTAACAAGCCTGGTTCATTATTTCCTTTGATATTCAGCTCAATGTTTGCCTCCTCTAAGAAGGCAGTTTCACTGAACCTTTTCTACTCTGATCATTCCTTTATTCCATGTCTAGTTAAGACTTATGTAACCAGACTGCTTCAAAGTCAACTGGGCATGGGCTCAAAATTAACTAACATATTAGGGTCAATCACTTTGGGACTTCAAATCTATGGTTTTGGGATAGATGCCAAAATGCAATTCGAACTGTCAGCATTTGGTTTGGGGTTGTTTTTTTCTTGACTACAAAATATTTGCTGATTAAATAAGAGAGTTTAGGAATGAAATAGAAATAATAAGAGAGGGTAAGGCAGGAGAAGGAAAAGAACAAGGAACAAGGAGAAGGAAAAGAACATGTCCAAAAATAATAGTCCATAAACTAAAAATTCAATAACACCTATCTAAAAAATCACTAAGAAACATTATAAGTTTTTTTAATAGCATGAATAAAATTCAAGTAAAAAAGGCTAATGCATTTTTATCTCTTTCTAGTACTCCTGAAGGATATAAGCAAAAATTATTGCTTTCTACCTCAGTGAAAGTGGGGGCAAAGTGATCCATCTCTAGGAAAAAAAAGAGTTCTCCTCCACTCAATCAAATCAATCAAAGAAGCCCAAAATACAGATACAGAAAAATGACTCAGATATAGTTCTTGTTTTTAAGTCACTTAACATCCAAAGTTACTCTGAAACACTAACCATTTTTAAAGCATTACTCATTTTGACTTCTCTGATAAAAACTAAAAAAATGCAATGCAATTGCCTGAATGGTTATAATTTGAAGATTTAGAATGCCTGCTCCAATTTCACATTAGGACTAGTCCTTAGTACAATAATGAACTGGCAAAAACTGTCCTTGATCCATTAATTTCCTTCTAGCTCATTTTTCTAAAACTAATCTGTAAAAGGTAGCAATCTTCAATGGTTCTGTCCTTAGGAAAATCTACCATTATGGAAACTATGACCACAAAAAGTCATTACTCAAAACCCAAAGCTATTTCCTTCTCTGACTTCTAGAACACTTTGTTCCTGAACTAAGAAATTAAATATGGCTCAAGACTTTGCTTATGAAATACTTGCTTTTTGCCAATTTGATAAAGAGCAATATTTTCTACAGAGCTCTCTTCGGATCCTCGGAGTACAACAGATTCCATCTGTCTGGAATAAGCCTGCCTTAAAGCAGAGGTATAGCTTGGATAAGTCCAAAAGATGCTTTGTAAGCTTTTATTTGAGTATTAAGAGAGAAAATCATCCATTCCTCAGATTTGAGGAAGTTTAATCAATTAGCAGTAATCAAATGGTGTATGTAACTAAACCTTCCAAGAACTGGAATGAGCCTAATGAGAATTAGAAAGAAAACCTACAGGAAATGTAAGAGACTATGCCTCCCTTTCTTGGATCCTTAAGTTTGGCTTTGATGGAATCTAATTTTGGGGCAATTACTCTGAGTGTATTTCCTACAAACAGATGTTTCTGCTTAGCCCAGGAGTTTTCTTCTCTAAATCAGTGGTATCAAAACTCAAATAGAAATGGAGCTACTAATATTCTATATAAGAATCCCTGAAAGCACATATCTACTTAGAAATGCAAATATTAATATTATTTATGTTTTGTTGTATTTTTATTTTTGGAATTCTCAATTGAATTTTAATCTGGTTCTAGAGGTTTGGGAAACAAAGTGGGACATGTGGGTCCTTGGGCCCTTTATTTGACATCTCTTATTTCAATAACTGATACAGAAAATTACTTCAAAATTGTTCTTTAGGACAAAGGCAATCTATGTGCTCTTCTAATCTTAATTCCTGGGCTCAAGAGATCTGCTTCATTTTGTCTTCTGACACAAAAATAATTCATATCAAGGCAAACCCAAAAATGTTTCCAAAAGCTCCTAATGTGTACAAAGTACTATGAAGATGACAAAAATGGAGATGGTTCAAATTGAATTGCTTTTCAGCTCTGGGAGGGGGAAGGGAAGAAGGGAGGGAGATAATGTGGATTATATAACTTTGGAAAACTTTGTTATTAAAATAAAAAAATGAAAACTGAAAAAATGGAGGTTAATAATGATCACTGTGAGAACAACATGAAAGTATTATACATAAGATATTAGGTTCTAATTATGTGCAATGATTCATTATTCAGATATACCTCCTTTTTGTAATAGATGTTCTCTCTAATTGGAGAAATTCTTTGTGTTCAATTGAAGTTAACCTCCAACTGGCTATAACTGCTAGAACTTTAGCTTTAAGTTTCTCTTCATTTATGTAGGTGCTTGGTTTTTTTTAACTCATTATTCCTTTCATACTTTTTGTATTATGAATAATTTCAAAGTAGTTTATTTGGATTGGTTATTAGATTTTTGCTATAGAAATATAAGGAGCCCACAATTTTTTTTCAAAATACTGTTATGTATTCTGTACTATCATTCCACTAATCACATTATTTCTATTCAATTCAGCTAGCCCCCATTGGATAACCAGTTAGTAATACTAAGTGGAAAAATTCCACATCAAGCTTTGTTTGTTTGTTTTATGTTTTGGCCCCATTCCAATAAGCATGGGAGCTCTGATGTAATCTATTTCCAGGCTAGATTGCCTCTTTCTAAGGCTTTGTGGTGCAGTAGTTAACCATATTAATGTCAAACTTAGTGTAGACACTTGTGTAAGACTAAGAACTCCAAAGCTCAAAATATTTGTTAGCCTCAGTCTCAATAGCAAGAATTATAGACACACTCTAGCACAACAGGCCACAGCAAATTTTCTTAAAGGAGTACCCATCATCCCCAATACTTCAGTTTCCTTTAAGTGATTACTTTATGGCTTTCCATATTATTCACTTCTTTATCCCCAGAATGCATTTTTAAAAGCATCTTTCTTTCTAAATATTTTCTAGTTCTCAGATCCAATCCTTTAACTAGCGGAACAGATTTCTAATCAGAAATTCGAAGACTGGAAGTTACAGATATCTCATATTACATATCTCTGAAATTCTTCTCCAATACAGTCTTGAATTTACACAGATATCTCAAATTTGCATGGCAAATAAATAATTCTAGGAATTTTTTAATGGAAACACTATTGTTAGATGTTAAAATTCCATTGGCTCAAACTTTCAAACTATAACAAATCAATCATTAGTTCTCTGGTTTTGTAGAGTCAACTGCAATATTACCTGAAATCCCAAATAAATTTCAAAGTCTAGAGTTATAGAATTTTTTAAACCCTTACCTTCTGTCTTAAGACCAATTGGTTCCAAGACAGAAGAGCAATAGGAGCTAGGCAATAGGGGTTAAGTGACTTGCCCAAGCTCACACAGCTTCTGTCTGAGGCCAGATTTGAACCAGGACTTCCCATCATTAAACCTGAATTTCAATCCACTGAGCCACTCATCAGCCCTTTAAAGCTATATAATTTTAAACAGTCATTTGAGGGTGTGAATATATAACAATACCATAATCTTTCCCCAAGGCCATCACAATGTCTCTTCTCTTGTCCTAGGCATCATATAACTGTTCTCCAACTACTTCACCTTTCACCTTGCTCTACATTCTCTTTAACATCACCAAATTAGGAGACAGTATGATGTAATCAAAAGAGCTCTGGAAGAGGAGAACTAGTCTGAGCCATGCTACTAATTTGATACAACATCAACTTTCATTTCTTTGGCCTTCAGTATCACATATGTATATGCATATTTATCCATAGACATACATTAGGAAATTGACCTATGTGATGTAATAAAGAGATACTCTATAATAGATACATACTTCAGAGGGTGTCTATTGATCAATACTGGATGACTAATGGATCAAGGTCTTGCCTACCCTCCACCCTTCACTTCTCTCTTAAAAAGCCTTTCAGTTTTGCCCCTCCCCCTTCTCCTTCCCAGAGTAAACTATGAGGTTTCAGAGTAAACACTCTTTTCTCTTAATTTCTCAAGTAAGGAGGTTTATTGGGGAAGACGGGACAAGGATAGAGGATGAGGTAAGAGGGATGGGGTTTTCCCTAGTTTATACAAGGAGCCTTGATTTTGATGATATTGGGGAAATGGCAGTTCTGTCACAACTGTGACATAAAGTCTGTCAGAGAGGTATGAGGACAACTATATGTCTTCTTTTCTTCTAACCAGCCAGGTAAATATCAGTCAGTCAGCAAAAGCTTCAGGGTCTTCACCATCAGCCACAAGCAGCCAAAAGTTAGTTCATAAGACTCTCCCCCAGCTCCAGACGCCAAAAGGGATCTCAGCCTAGGTCAGAAGTAAGTCCAGCCAAGTCCAACTGTCTTTCCCAGGAGCTTTCCAAAGGAACTGAATTTGACTAACAGCTCTTCTGTCCTCAGCTTTCTGTCTTGCATGCATGTAAATTCTCTCTTGCATACATGCCTTGCAAATTCTCTCTTACACAGTGATCAACAAGGTTCTTCCTAGGGCTAAAGTTCTAGATTTCTAACTAATCTTTATTTACTTCCCTCTACACCATGAGTGTCTTTCCTTCCTTGACTAAGTCACAGGAAATATATTGTAATCACTGTCCCATTTTTTCAAAAGCATGGAAGCCTTTCTCCATTTTACTTTAGGCTTAATAAACATAATTTTGGGAAGTTGCATGAACTCCCAATACTGTTAGAGAACAGGAAAAATTGAAGACCACTGGCCTGTTACAAATGCCTTCTCCATGTGCTCACATAGAATTCTTCTCTCATGTTGACCCTAACCAGGGATCTGAAATTTGTCCTACATATCACAAATGATTTACTATGGGTTTCTATTTGACTAGTTTTGTTATTTCTGATAAAAAGAACCCATTTATTTCTGAGGTAATTGGTGAGGGTTAGCTCACTTTTTCTGGTTTTGGTGACAATAAAATAACTTTAAATTGGTTTATTTAAGAAACATATTGAAAAAAATAGGGGAATAGAGCACAGAACTATAAATGATGAGTAGGTTTCATCATACAAAGGAAGCATGATATTCTTGCAAAAATCACTCATTTCCAATGATTAATAAAAATACTTTATAAGGAACAGATATTGCCTTCCTAACTAAACTAGACAGATTTCACTCATAACTCTATTGTGTTATGCTAAATAGTAGAGCAAATATAGGGGGAAAATAAAATCTTTCTGATATGTTTGGATGACAAACATACAAAATAGGCTGCCATCTACAAAGTGTGATTAAAGGGATATGAATAATACCTACAGCCAAGAATTATTTTGGGAAATTCATTTCACCCCTCTGGGCCTCAGTTTACTTATATGTGAAATGAATAAACTAAATAAGATTATATCTCTAAATTCCCCTTATTTCCAAATTCTATGTTCCACAGATTACATGATATCCCCAAATACTATATGAGCAATTTATTCCTTTGAATTTTGACTTGAGTCTTATCTTCAAATATATCCTATTAAAACTTAAATACCCCTAATATGAACAACACTTTACTGAATTATCAACTAATATTCAGTATCAGTTATTCTCCAGTGGTTGATCATAGTCAGACTTCAGAACTGACCAAATGTATTTTGACAAGGAAAGAGGTATGGTTAAAAGCTGTTAACATGAGCACAAGTCTGTGAGTAAGAAAGTTAGTCAGGGTGTTAATACCAAATCCTGTCCTCAGCGTTAATATATTTTACCCATGTCTTACTCTGGCAACACTCTCAACTTTGTCAGCCACACCCTCCACTGAATAGCTATGTGGAAATGGAACACAGGATAATATATTGAAGTAGATCAGGAAGTAGGACAGTAAAGAAATGATGGAAGGCTGTTGAGAGGGCCACAAAGACAAACCACCTCCTTTCCAATCTTGCTGAGAGCATCTGTGTTATCAGGGAATGTGGAGAACAAGATAAATTATGATTTGAATGGCCAGGGGAAAAGCTGCAGCACTAATAAGACCTTGAGTCTGCCCCCAAATGAAGTCAGTGCTCATAAATGAAGACAGATGACAACAAATGAAAAATGTAAAATGACAGATAGGGAAGAAAAGAAAAATAAATCTTATTAGAGGCCACATCCAAAAATTGTCAGTACTAGTCCAAGAAGGAGAAGGGGGAGAGTGAAAATATAGTGATATGACTTGAAAAATGAAAAATAAATCTTGATTGGTTCTGTGGGGGAGACTAGTACAAAAGCTGTTGTTGGCATATTTTGAGAATAGTCTATAAAACAGGAAAAACAGACCAAAGCAATATTCCTGAGCAGTTTCAGCATTGGAAACTAGGACTTCTATATCTAGTTGTCACCAGATTAAAAAAAAAAATGAAGATCAATATTCAGGACCGCGGACAGAGGTGCAAGTATAACCTTTAGGTAATGGGAATTACAGCAAGTACTATGTCACTATTTTTTCTGGGCATCCTAATTTTTTTTAATAGCATTTATGCTGGATTTATCCAAAATATGTTGATAATTCAAATTTTCTATATGCTGGTGTCTTCCTACATATAATTTCATATATAATTCTAAGTTGTAAGCTCCTAGTAATAAAAAATATTTAATCCTTATTTTTCATATAGAAATCACACATAAAAGACACTTTACATATTTTTGACTCACCTAAAATGTTCACCTTCCTGGCTTCTTTTTTACTATTTTTGCAAACTTAACAGATATCTAGTGCCTAGCACTTTGCTTGTTACATAGGAAGCACTTAATAAATGTTTGTTTATTTGACATCAACTAATAAAAACAAATGTTCATTTTCATATACAAATAAAACTAGAAATGAGAACTTATTATGAAACCATGGCTCTTTTAAATGAAACCCAGGGGATTTTTAAAGTATATATAAAATTTTAACATGGGGGCATCTAGGTAGCTCAGTGGATTGAGAGCCAGGCCTAGAGACGGGAGGTCCTAGGTTCAAATCTGGACTCAGACACTTCCCAGCTGTGTGACCCTGGGCAAGTCACTTGACCCCCATTGCCTAGCCCTTACCACTCTTCTGCCTTGGAGCCAATACACAGTATTGACTCCAAGACGGAAGGTAAGGGTTTAAAAAAATTTTTTTAACATAATAGTTGTAAGTCTGTCTTTCTTGTCTGTGTCTCTGAACTCCCTTTTACTCTCTTCTAAATATTTCTACTTTTCTTTATTTTCTTCTTTTTTTTTTTTGGTATCACTATCACCCATATTTCTCTCTCCTACACCCCACCCCAAATAAAAGTTTTTCATTGTTCCAAAGAATTATTATCAAAAAAACAGGTATGCATTTCAGCCATGTTTGAAAATTGTATGCCTCATTCTGTACCTCTAAGCATTCACCTTTCATGATTGTTCCTTCAATTGATCTGAATTATTAAGTATTTTGAAGTTTTTTTCTTTACAATTTCATAATAATTATATAAATTCTCCTGGATCTGCTCACTTCATTTGGCATTAGTACAAGACTTCTCAGGTTTCTATAAGTATAATAATGTTCTATTTGATTCATATACCATAATATTTCAACCTCTGAACAAATGAACACTTCTTTAGTTTCCAGTTCTTTGCTACAGTAAAAATTCTTTTTATAAACAGCTTCATACATCTGAATGTTTTCCTTCTTTGCTGTCTTTTGGAGTATATACCAAGAAGTGGTATCACTATTTCAAGGGAATGTAGAATTAGTGACTTTCAGTTTGAAATTGCTTTCTGGTATGATTAGATCAATTCACAGCTCCACCAACAGTTTCTGTCCTCCCACGGCCTCTCCAATAATTATCATTTTCTGGTTTTTCATTGTTGTTTTTTCCTCAGAAAAATTTTATGAAGGTCAAAGAGATATATTTAAAGTGATTTGCAAACAATAAAGTGTTATATACTGTTAGCTTTTGTTATTTTTGTTATAAAGTTACTTTAAGGATCATACATTTAGAGAAAGAGTACCAGAGAAGACATTTAACTTGAACCTTCATTTTACATTTTACAGATAAGGAAAGTAAGGTCCAAAGTCACATAGTTAACAGAAGAGAGATTTTAATATATAACATGGTTCTAAAATCAACTCCACTGACTATTTTTTATCCACACAAAAATTTCATGCATTATATCAGGAAACAATGATTTCTAAATCACTGGAAATTACCAAAAATAGATAATCACTGGATAGGATTGTTTCATATAAATTTCAGATTAATATTAAATTATATAGCTTCAAAAGAATAACTCTAAAATTCTACAAATTTCTGATAATTAAGTTTCCAAATTATGGAAATGAGATTCTGAAAGAACATAGCATGATATTCTGAAAGAAGATAGCATGTATTATGGTTAGTACTCTATACTTACTAAGGCTAGGAAGGAGAGTAATTTTTGTGCAGTGCACTTGGGATTTCATTGGCAAAGGGAACAATGGATGAGCAAACTCCATTTTCCAAGGAGATATGTATTGAAGGAAATTTTTTAATAAGACATTTTTGAAGTCTTATAAGTTGAAAGTTGCTTAATCATATTATATAGAATACAAAACAATTTTTGTCTGATTGATTGATTTTTATTTGTTTATTCAATTTCTGCAAATAACTAGCTCTGAGACCTTGGATAAGTCATTCTTTGGCACTGATATTACTCTTCTGCCAGAACCGAAAGTGTTTATTAATCTCCAAAGTTTCTTTCAGCTTTTTGATTCTATATCATTACACTATTATTTAGCAAAAAAACAAATAACAACCACCAAAAAAAAAAAAACCTTGAGGATATTCAAAAGATTTGAGTTCCTTTTGTAAGAGCCTATACTAGATGCCCTCTGATTTATCTTATGTCACATTAATGACTTATAAATGATTTTTAAATTGAGCCTGAATTAATTGGAAAATCCAGTTCCCCTTTGAAGAGTTCTATAAACATATTTTTATTATCATAGAAGGTTAATGTGTCATAAATCTGGCATAGAAACACTTTTGAAGTGAGGGATTCCATCTTGAATTTGTAATGAGCATATATCTTCCAAAGGTCTAATTATGTAAAAATAAAATATGATATTTTGGATTAATAAACTTAACTGGCTAACTTGACAAAATTATATTTGTATGTTTTATCATGAGATTTTTACCAAACACTTCAGTCACCTTGAGATGTGTTATAAATACATTCAAATATTGGCACAAACAACCTTAACCACTGATTATGTCAACTTGATTGAAATTTTTTTTTAAAGACTACAATAAGCTCAGATAACCCCTCTTAATTATGACAGACTGGCCTATGCTTCAGTGGAGGATAATTCTAAGTGGAATCAAGGATTTTAAAATCATTAAAATTCACATTTAGTAACCTATAATTGGAGAAGAAACAACTCTGTGAACCTCTCATTTTCTGGAGCCCAGAGAAGACCAGTTATGACCTCTTCTGTTAACCATACTGTAGAGCACCAGGACCTGGGTTATCATTACCAACAATCATTTAGTCTATATGCCCAGAACCAACTTCTAGAACACTTCATCCTTGGTTCTCTTGATTCACCACCATTGTTTCTAAAGAAAAGGACTACTGAATAATTCAAGATTATACCATTACCACTAGAAATATGAAGAGGAAATGAAATATTGTATTCCATTAGAACTCAAGGATAAATCCCAGAATGCTCTGACTTCACATCTGAATATATTGATACAAGGAAAAGGTGCATATTCAATAATAAAGAAGAGTTTGAAATATTTTTAGAAAGAAAACTAGAGCTGAAAAGATTATTTGCTTTTTGGACAACCCAAGGAACAAAAATGCAGAAGACATGAATAAATTCTAAAGGCAAGGAAAGCAACAACAGCAGAGTGCCAATAAAAAGAATAGTAACAGACATTCCTAAATGTACAAACTGAGAGAGGGGAAAAAATGGAAATATGATAGAGATAAAATTGAAGAGGTGAACAGTGGGCATTATGAAAAGAACCTGACAACATATAAGTGAATGCTTCTTTTGTGGGACTGCATTACAACATTAGAAGGTACATGAAAAGAAGAGGATATCCTGATTAGAAAATTGCAAATCAAAATAACACTGAGGTACCACCTCACACCTAGCAGATTGGTCAATATGATAATAAAGGAAAACTATAAATGTTGGAAGGGATGTGGCAAAATTTGAACATTAATACATTGCTGGTGGAGTTGTGAATTGATCCAAACATTCTGGAAGGCAATTTGGAACTATGCCCAAAAGGCTTTAAAAGAATGCATACCCTTAGATCCAGCAATACCACTACTAAGTTTGTACCCTAAAGAGATAACACTGAAAAATGTTTGTAAAAAAATATTCATAGCTGTGTTCTTTGTGGTGTCAAAAAATTGGAAAATGAGGGAGTGTCCCTCAGTTGGGGAATAGCTGAACAAATTGTGGTATATGATGGTGAAGGAATATTACTGTGCTGTAAGGAATGATGAACTGAAGGGTTTCTGTATAATCTGGAAGAACCTCTAGGAAATGACACATAGTGAAATGAGCAGAACCGAGAGAATATTATACAGAGAAAGTGAAACATTGTGGAACAATCCAATGTAATGGCTTTGCTACTATAAGACAGTTCCAAGGGACTTATGAGAAAGAATGCTCTCCACATCAAGAGAAAGAATTATGGGAGTAGAAACACAGAAGAAAAACAAGTGACTTATCATTTGTTTATATGGATATATGACTGGGGGGATGGTTTTAAAAGATTTCTCTATTGCAAAAATGAGTAATATGGAAATAGGTATGTGATAACATTTGTATAACCCAGTAGAAGTGTTTATTGGATCCAGGAGGGGAAGGGAAGAGGGGAGAGAAAGGAAATGAAATATATAAACATGGAAAAATGTTTTTTAAATTTAAAAAGGGGGTAAAGGATAGGAGAAATGGGGATAGAGAAGATTGAATGATATACTGGGGTCAAATCAAGGGATAGAAATGAGAGGAAAAAGACCTTTGTGGTCTCAAAAAAGAAGAGTCAATAAGGGAGTGAGTGAGGAGGGAGGCAATAAATTAAACTTAATAATGAGTTGGTCAAAGATTAAACCATGGGGAAAAAATTTAAAATTATATTTAAAAAATTACAATGATGAAACAACATAGAAAATTTATGATACAATTAAAACAGTCCTCAAGGGGAAAATCAAATCCTTACCCTTATAAATTAACAAAATAGAAAAGATGAATACTGGTGAACTGAATATACATTTTAAAAAACTAGAAAATAAAAAAATGAGAAACCCAAATAAGCACAAAAGAGATATCAAAAATTAGAGAGGAAATAGGTAAATTGGAAATAAAACTATAGAAACAACAAATAAAACTAAAAACTTTTCTTTGAAGACACTATTAAAACTGAAACAACTAATCTACTAATCTAATTAAAAAAGAATAAAGTAGCAAATTAGATAAATTAAAAATACAAAATATAAATGTAAAGTCCAGATAGATATCTTAAATAATATAATCTCAGAAAAGAAAAAAGACTTAGTTATAAAGGAACTACAAAATATTCCTAGTGCTGGATGGACTGGCAGTATATTTCTTTCATACTTTTAAAGAATTGTTAGTATCTCTAATTCAGAAATTATCCTTAGAATTTGAGAAGGAGCACTACCAGAATTTTTTTATGAGACAAATATAACCCTAATTCCTAAACTAGACAAAGACAAAACATTGAAAGACAACTATAGGCCAACATCATTGATGAATATTAACTAAAAAAATCTGAAGAAAAACCCATCAAATAGACTACAGTGATTTATTCAAAAAAAACATTCATTCAGATTAGGTTGTATTTATATATAGATTTATATATATATATAAACATATATGGATGCAAGGATAATCCAATATTAGGGAAATAATCAACATAATCATATTAAAAACTAAAATATCCAAAACCACACGATCATCTTGATGCATGCAAAAAATATCGTTGACAAAGTACAATAATCTTTTATGCTAAAAATGTTACAAAGTACAAACTACAAAGACTTATATAGATTCAGTTATGGAGTACTTATTAAAAAATAAAGATGAATCCATATAACTAGAGGAATATTCAATGTGTTCGAGTGAAATTACAGGGATAGAAATAAATTAAGTATAGTGAGAGGTTGGTTTGCAGGGTCTGATCACATACTAGGAACTTTGAGATAGGAGATTCTAGAGTCTGGAAGGAGCATTTGAAGGAGCAATGACCAAATGAAGCTGCTTCCTGTCTTAGAGCTCAGAGAGAAGGGAGCTAATCTCTGTTGATCCTGTTTCTACTAGCTTGTGAGTGAGAGAAGGGAAACCTTTTGATTTCTTTTGGGAATACTTTACCTCACCAGAAGAACCAACCTAAAGAAGACCCTACAGACTCTCAAAACCCTAACTAAAGTATGGTGGTCCAGAGGCAGTTGTTGTGAGGGCTGAGGGTCAAACCTCAGACCCAGCCCAGCTGTGTTTGAACTCCAACAACCAGAGTTCATCCTTTTATCCCAACACCTGACACACCAACAAAGGGATGATTCATAGTATCAGGTAAAATAGAGAGGGCTTTGGGGGTTTTAGCTAGAAGAAGGAAGGATTTGTAGGGAGTCTCAAGAAAAAAAAAGATTTCTCCATGCAGAGAATGTAGAGGGAGAGGAAAGTGAGATATCATAATGGTTAGGGAAACCTCATTCCTTAATCCTCACTTCCTACCCTTTTGTTTTATTAAATTTTATTATGTATTATTCTATATTATAAAGTATTATAAATGATATTATAAAAATAAAAAATTTTGTTTTATTGTGGGTTCAAATATGACCTCAGATACTTCATAGCTGTGTGACCCTGGACAAGTCACTTAATCCCCATTTCCAAGTCCTTACCACTCTTTTACCTTGGTATTAATTTTAAGATGGAAGGTAAGGGTTTTTTCTTAAAATCTGGTAGTGGTTGAAGAATAGAAAGAGAGCTTGATAGAACAAACTATACAAGAGAGGTTCTGAAACAATGGAATTTAATAATCCAATGTTAGATAAAGTGGAAAACAGAAATTACATAGGCAATAACTCTTTATTTGATTTTTTTTTATCTATTGGGAAAATTAAAAAGTAGTCTGGCAGAGACTCGGTTTAGAATAGCATCTTAAACTACACTCCACAATACATTCTAAATAAATATGTGAACTCGGTATTAAAGATCTTACTTGTGAAAAAAAGAAGAGAAACAAATCACATACTTGTTATAGCAATGGGTAAGAGAAACATTCTTTATCAAAACAAGAAATAAAGATAATTACACAAAATGAAACAAATAATTTGATTATGTAAAATTGAAGAGCTTCTTTACAAATAATATTAATGCAAAAAGAATAAGAAAAGAAGGGACTGAATGTGGGAAATTTTATATCAAATGTTTCTAATAAGAGTTTAATATCTAAGATATAGATATATAAACAATTAATAAATATATGAGTTTTAATAATCACTAACCAATAACTAAAATAGTCAAAGGATATGAATACACAGTTCTCAAAAGAAGACCTATGAAGTTTCACAACCATAAAAGAAATGCTGCAAATTAGTCAGAAAAGAAACATAAATCAAAAATACCCTAAGGTTTCATTTCACCCCCTGCAAATTGGTAAAAATGACAAAAATAGACACAGCCAATGTTGAAGTGTTAAGGAAAAGATAAGCACATTATTGATGAATCTGTGGACTCAGATAGCTCTTTTGGAAAGCAATTAGGAATTATTCAAATACAGTGATTGATAACCAGAGACTCGATTATTGGGCTTTTACCCCCAAGGAAGCCAGTGATGAGAAAGAAAATGCCTTATAATACTCCAAAAATTTTTATATCAGCATTTTTTGTGATAACTAAAAATTGGGAAGAAAGTAGATGCTTATCAATAAGAGAATGTTTAACAAATGTGGTACTTGTATAAAACTGAATATTACTGTGTTGTAAGAAATTATATGTATAATGAACATAGGAATGCATGGGAAGATCTATATGAACTGATGCAGAATAAAGGAAGCAAGGTCAAAGCATACACTTTGACCCAGAAACACCACTACTACTGAAAAAGATCAAAGAAAGGGGGAAAGGGCCTATTTCTACAAAAATATTTATAGCAGCTCTTTTTGTGGCAAAAAAGAATTGGAAACTGAGAGCATACTCATCAACTGAAGAATGGTTGAACAAATTATGGTATATAATTGCAATTGAGTACTAATGTGCTATAAGAAATGATAAGCAGTTTCAAAAACTGAGAAATCTTATGTGAACTGATGCAAAATTGAAGTGATCAGAATCAGGAGAATATGATACGTGGTGATGGCAATAATTTAACCATGATCCATTGCAAAAGACTTGGCTATTCCAATAAAAACAGTGATCCAAAGGATCATGATGAAAAATGCTATCCACCTCCAGAGAGAACTTATGAACACTGAGTACAAATTGAAGCATACTTTTTTCCACATTCTTATTTTCTTTTTTTGTGTGTTTTCTTTTACAACAAGGTTAAAATGGAAGTTTGTTTTGCATGATTTCACATGTATAACTCATAAGACATTGTTCGCTGTCCTAAGAGGTGAGGGAGGGACAAAGGAAAAAAATTTGGAATTGAATTTTTTAATGAATACTAAAAATCTTAATGTAACTGGAAAATATTTAATGAGACAAATAAAAATACATTTAAATTTAGATTGAATTGAATCAGGGGCAAATGTATACAGATAATGTCAACAGGAAGGAATAGCAAGTCAGGATCATTTTAAGGTCATAGATGATAAGATATTAAATTCAGTCAACATTCATTGCTCATGTACTTAACAAATATAAATTAGGTGCCCTCTATATGAAGTTCATTATTAGATAGTGGATAAATAAACCATAAACCAAAAGATTTATAATAGTCTGGGTAAATAAAACAAATTCTTGCATAAGTGCAGCCCAAGAAAGTCAAGGGTGCCATTTTAAATAGCTAGTGTTCCATAGGGCTATGAGACTTAATTTCCTACCTCTGTTGCACAGAGCTTTTCTTTCTACTGATCAAGTTCTCAAAAGTAATTCCACTCACATATTCACTCTTTTTAACATTCTCTTCTTCTGCCTTTAGGAGCTATACTACTTGAGAATACATTTCTTTCCCATTTGACATCAGTCAAAGCTTATGTATGTTAGCATTGGATATGGAAATAGATTTTAATTCAGTGAAATGCAAAGTAACATTACTAATCTACATTTTTTTTTACCACTCATGTCTCATCCCCAAACATATTTAATAAAATTAATCTTCCATCCCATACCACCTCTCTATTCCTACAACCAATACCCTAGCATTGACTCTAATTACCATATGCCTTACTATTCCAATAGACCTCCAAAGTATTGGTAGAATAATTTGCTTTATGTATAGATCTAATCATATCACTACTTTTTAGTAGCTTCCTATGGCCACTTAAAGTTACATACTGAATACTTACAGCTCAAAGCCTGCTGCCTATCATTCTAGGCTCTCCACAATTATCAACATACAATTTCAGCCTGATACTGAATATTTATGTTATATATATATATATATATATATATATACATATATATATATGTATGTATGTATATATATATGTATGTATATATATTCTGAATACTATATACCAGGCATTCTGGACTCCAGACAAATTGTGCTATTCTATCTCCCCAAGCACACACCATGTCTTGCTGCCATAGTGCCTTTACTCACATTCTTCCCTATTCCTGAAATGTCCTCTCTCTTTCTCCATCTTTTTAATTCTTGATCATTCAGTAAGCATCAATTCAAATACCACCTCTACCAATAAATCTACCTGATGGTCCAGACACTTATTGTATATCATTCTGGATTTACACTTACTACATATGTCATTCTATACTAGACTGAAAGCTCTATGAGTAAAGCAAAAGGGTTTTGCTCAAACATTTCTGTTTTGTGAGGTGCTCCTGAAAATGCAATGTTTAGATCAGACTAGATATCTGACAGAGGACTTCAGTATGAAAAGCATTAAAGTCTTGTGTCAGTTTTCCAGTTTGATATGAACAGCATTAGCAAGTAGTACTATATAAGATTTGGGCTTCTTTTACTGACCTGATAGCTGTCTTCGAGTATTTGTAGAACTGTCATATAGAATATTGACTGGACTTGTTTTACCTGACCCCAGAGATAGGAAGGGAGAATGGGAGGGAAAATGCTGCAAAAAGGCCAATTTCAGCTTACCATGAGGAATTTTTTTTAATTTTTAGTTCTTCCAAAGTGTCATGGCTTTGAAATATAGAAAGTTCTTTCACAATGACAGTTTTTAAGCAGAAGTTAGATGACTAATTTTTGGCAATATAAATGAAATTTTTGTTCTAATACAGACTAGACTGGATGATCTATCTCTGAGGTCCCTTCTAACTCTTTGACCAGATTCTAAGGCAAAGCTTTCAGATGACTGACTGCACTGCCCTTTCCATCTTTGCCTCCCTTCCCTCTGCTGTAGATTTCTGATGTTAAGGATCTGTCAGAATTGTGAATGGGTGAAAAAATAATATGAAATTAAAACCTTCAGGGCAAAAATAATACAACTGGAATTGCTTAAGAACATAAAGTCTAAGTTGGGGTATACAAAGAACATGGAAGATAGCCTCTGGTCCTCCAAATAATTCTATCCAAGCAAATAGGGCTCTTAGAGGAAATCCTACTGCTACCCACTATAGTAAATTGGAGAGTTGATGCCTTGGAAGAGTCTGTCCATTCAACAAAGGTGAGCAATTTATACCCAGGGATGAATTACACTACCTTCGCATTGAATGATGATGATGAGTAGAACCAGATCCATTGAGAATAAATCAAACTCATGTGTTCTGAAAAGCCCAAGATTTCCTAGAAGAGAATTAAGGAAGACACTCCCTGAAAGCACTTTATATGCCATATAAATGTTTGCATCCATGATGATAACTGATAGGCTGGCTGAGGGATAATAAAATGTCAGGCTGTTGAGGAGGAAGAACATTTGGACAGACTACATAAATACAAATCCTTAGGTTTTCTGGGACCAAAATTTGACAGTTTCTCAACTTTTATCTATTGGGAAAGAGGGGAAATACCCCTTCTGCTGACAGTTAAAGAGAACTTATGTTGTATTTATCTAAATAATCAATTGTGGGAGCTTTTATGGTTATCAACTGTTAAAGTATTTTTCTTCAGAGAGATAAGCAGGTCAATTAATATTGAAAAATTAAATATTCCTAGCCTTGCTATCAAGAAAGTGAATAAGTAACCCATCCAAAACAAATAGTCTTCTATATCATCTTAAATATTTTCCCTTGTTAGAACATTCCACTCTTTTTATTGCCCTGGTGGACAAAATATTCTTCCATAGAGGAAGGATTGTTATTAACAAGAAACTATTTTCAGTGTGCACATTTTTCTTGCTCTAGTGAATAAGTCCTAGGAAGTTGCCTGGGAGGCAGAGTCAAGATGGTGGCTTAGAGTCAGCAAAAATTCAGACCTCTGTAAACCCTTCCTCAATGATCAAAAACAAAATGCTTCGAGGGGACTGAAAACCAAATCTAACAACAAGACAGAGGTAGGGAACCCTCTTCCTGGACCCAACTTAAAAGGTACACCCCACAAAAAGTCTGAACTCTAGAACACATAGGTTTAAGGGGAAGGAAGAAGGAAGATCCCAGAACTCCTCCGTGGGTGGGCAAGGGTGCTAATCCAGAAGGAGAACCTTGGCAGAAAAGCTGTGCCAGGCTCAGGGATTAGAACACAGTCAATGTAGAGGCAGGCAGAGGAGAAGCACAAAGTAGGCTGCCCAGTCACAGCCAAGATGCTCCATCTGGAGGTTTCAGCCTTAGGGCATAGCCAGCTATGCAGATCAACTCCACCCTAGCTCAATCTCATCAATAAGGGCAGATAAGAAGGCGTCAAAGGACAGAGAAGCACAAGCTCCAACACCCTTCCCCAACAGACTGATCTGAGAGCCTTGCTGACTGAGCTCCAAGGGGCAAAGGCTGCAACAAACTATAGGCAACAACTTTGACCACAGGGCAGGAAGCCCAGCTCCTTCCCAGCTTCTGCTGTCAGCTGAGGAAGATCAGACGACCTGATAAGACATCAGAAGAGAGAAGAAGTTGCTTCAGGACAGAATAGCCCAAACCACAGATCCAGCACAAAATTAGAGGAGAAAGACTACAGGCAACTTCAGGAAGAAAAAGGGGGGAAATATGAGTAAAAAAAAAAACAGAAAAAGAAAAAAGAAATTACAATTGATAGCTTCTAGTCAGGCAATGACAAGGAGCAAATGGAACAGAGGAAGATCAAGGAACACCAAGAAAAAACAAAGAAACTCCAGTGAACTGGACACAGATTTTGGAAGAACACAAAATTCAATTCAAAAAACAATTAAGAGAGGCTTAAGAACTTAAAAAGCAAAATAAATCATCTGGAAACAAAATAGTGTCTTGAAAATAAGGCAGAGGAGATGAAAGCTGAGGCAAAGATGAAAATAAGGCAGAGGAGATGAAAGCTGAGGCAAAGATGATGAAAGATGAACTTCAAACAAAATCAGACCAAAAAGATAGGGATGAAATTCAATCTTTAAAAACTAGAATCCAACAACTAGAAGCAAACAACTTCACAAGGCAGCAGGAAACAATAAAACAATATCAAAAGAATGAAAAATTTGAGGAAAATATGAAACACCTCGTCCACAAAACAGAAGATCTAGAAAACAGGTCTAGGAGAGACAACTTAAGAATCACTGAACTACTGGAAGATCATGACAAAAGAAAAAGCCTGGACATCATTCTACAGAAATCATACAAGAAAAATCTCCCAACATTCTAGAACAAGAGGGAAAAGTGGAGATTGAAAGAATTCACAGATCATCTCCTGTACTTAATCCCCAACTGACAATACCCAGGAATGTTAGAGTCAAGTTCAAGAACTACCAGGCCAAGGGAAAAACATTACAAGCTGCTATGAAGAAGTCATTCAGAAACCATGGAACCACAGTTAGGATAACACAGGATCTTTCTGCATCTACACTGAAAGACCAAAAGACATGGAATATGATATTCCAGAAGGCAAGGGAACTAGGTCTACAACCAAGAATCAAATACCCAGCAAAATTTGCTATATTCTTGCAGAGGAAAATATAGTCATTTAACAAAATAGAAGACTTCCAAGTATTCATAAAGAAAAGACTAGATTTGAACAGAAAATTTGATGACCAAATACAGAACTCAAGAGAATCACCAAAAGGTAATTAAGAAAGGGGAAAAACAAAAACAAAAAAAATCTTTTCTTAAGGGACCCCATAAGTTAAAATAATTTGTATCCCTATAAGAAAAGAGGATATTTGTTACTCTTAAAAATTGTTATAATCACCTGGGGAGCTAGAAGAATTATACTTAGAGAGAACAGTGACAAACTGTATAGGATGAAGTGTGTGTATGTATATATATAGTAGTAGTAGTCTCTCAGTAACCAAGGATGAAGATTGTCTTTGTGCTCTTTCATCTGTGATGTAGATGAGTGTGCACAAAAACACTTGTGTGTGAAGGAGATTTAAGTGGAAAACTCAATGCACAGAGACAGTTCCACTCTCTCGGCATTGGAAGCCTGGATCCATTGGCATGAAAAATCGTTACACCTGGAGACTTCCTCAGCTGCATTGGATGTCCATGTTGTCTTTTGTGCTCCAACACGTCCTAAGCACTCCACAGTGCTTTGTTGCATCGCCCTCTCAACCGTTGAACCTTCTTATTGGTTTTTTCCATCTGTTTGGCCGAAGCAGTCTTCACATGCTAGGTGAGCAAGGCCTTAGTTCACCAGGGGTCTATGACCCGATGGCTACCCTCACAAAGTTTAGCTGGCCTGTTGAAGCCATTGCCCGGGGTGTGGCCACTGCCGCATGCTAGCAACTACTGGGAGCCACAAGTGAGAGCTGGGTATCAGGTGAGGGTCAGAGGTTGGAGAGCTGCCCTAGGAGGGTACAACAAGCCCTCCATACCAGAGATACTACTCCTCCCTGGGCACCTCATATACCCCATATATATATATAACTAGAGGTAAAAAAAATAGGTTAATACTAAGAGAAATTGGAAAAGAAACAAAATGGGTAAATTTATATGTCACAAAGAAGCAAATGTCAGGGGAGGGGGGGAGGGAGAACACCAATACACTAGAAGGGTAAAGACGTTGGAGACAGGAAATACTTACTTCTTACGTGCATTGAAACTGAGTCAAAGAGGGAAGAACAATCAAACCATTGGGGCAGAGAATTGATTTGTGCCCTATAGAGAAGTAGAAGGGTAACAAACAGGCCAGTGGGGAGGGAAGTAATACATGGGAGAGAGAGGGTGGGGGTAGTTTAAAAAGACCCTAAAGAAAATAAGACAGAAATAAGGACTGAGGGAGGTAGAAAGGGAAGTAAAATAAGGTTGGGAATTGAGGAGACTGATTAAAAACAAAACACTGGTGTAGAAGGAAATAGTGAAACAAGAAAGGGCAGGACTAGGAGTGAAAATCAAAATGTTGAGAAACACACAACTGGTAATCATAACTCTGAATCTGAATGGAATGAATTCACCCATAAAATGGAAGTAAATAGCAGAGTGGATTAGAAACCAATATGAAGAGACCAAGCTATCACTCTTTGAAGATGATATGATGGTCTACTTAAAGAATCCTAGAGAATCAACTAAATAGCTAGTCGAAATAATCAAAAACTTTAGCAAAGTTGCAGGATACAAAATAAACACACATAAGTCATCAGCATTTCTATATATTTCCAACACATCTCAGCAGCAAGAATTAGAAAGAGAAATTGCGTTTAAAATCACCCTAGACAATATAAAATACTTAGGAATCCCAAGAATCCCAAGACAAACATAGGAACTATGTGAACGCAACTACAAAGCACTCTCCACACAATTAAAACTGGATCTAAACAACTGAAAAACATTGATTGCTCATGGGTAGCATAAGCTAGCATAATAAAAATGACAAGCCTATCCAAAGTAATTTACTTACTTAGTGTCATACCTATTGAACTACCAAAAAACTTTTTTACTGAATTAGAAAAAACCATAACAAAGTTCATTTGGATGGAACAAAAGATCAAAGATATCAAGGAAAATAATGAAAAAATGCAAAAGAAGGTGTCCTTTCAGTACCAGATCACAAATTATACTATAAGCAGTGATCATCAAAACAATATGGTACTAAGATGGGCTAAGAGACAGATAGGAAGATTAGTGGAATAGATTTTGCCTAAGTGACTAGTCTATAAGCCCAAAGATCCCAGCTTTGGCAACAAAAATCCACTATTTGATAAAAACTGCTGGGGAAATTGGAAGACAGTATGGGAGAGATTGGGTTTGGATGAACATCTCACACCCTACAACAAGATAAACTCAGACTGGGTAAATGACTTTAATATAAATAAGGAAACTATAAGTAAATTAGGTGAACATAGAATAGTATACATGTCAGATCTTTGAGAAAGAAAACATTTTAGGACCAAGAAAGAGTTGGAAAAAATTACAAAATGTAAAATAAACAATTTTGATTACATTAAATTAAAAAGTTTTGTACAAACAAACTTAGCAGCAAGAGTTAGAAAGAGAAACTCTATTCAAAATCACTCTAAACAATATAAAATATTTGGGAATCTATCTGCCAAAGCAAACTTAGGAATTATATGAACAGGACTACAAAACATTTCTCCCACAAATAAAACTAGATCTAAACAATTGGAAAAACATGAATTGCTCATGGGTAGGACCCATAGAATAAAATATAGACAGAATAATAAAAGAATAATAATGACAATTCTACCTAAACTAATTTACTTATTCAGTGCCATACCTATCAAACTACCAAAATACTTTTTTTATAGTATTGGAAAAAAATATAACAAAGTTCATCCGCAGAACAAAAGATCAAGAATATCAAGGGAAAGGATGAAAAAAAATGAAGGATGGGGATCTAGCAGTACCAGATCTAAACTGTACTGCAAAGCACTGGTCATCAATACAATATGGTACTGGCTAAGAAATAGAATGGTGGATAATGGAATAGACTAAGGGGAAATGACCTTAGGAAGCTAATGTTTGATTAACCCAAATCTCCTAGCTTTTGGAACAAGAATTCACTATTTGACAAAAACTACTGAGAAAATTAGAAAATGGTATGGAAAAAATCAGATTTAGATCAATATCTTACACTTTATGCCAAGATAAATTCAAAATGGGTAAATGACCTAAATATAAAGAGTGAAATCACAAGTAAATTAGGTGAACATAGAATAGTATACCTGTCTAATCTGTGGGAAAGGAAGGAGTTTAAGACCAAGCAAGAGATAGAAAACATAAAAGAATGTAAAATGAATAATTTTGATCATATTAAATTAAAAAGTTCTTGTATAAACAAAACCAATGCAATCAAAATTAGAAGGGTAAAAACAAACTGGGAAAAAATTTATAATAAAACTCTCTGACAAGGGTCTAATTCTTGAATTATATAAGGAACTAAGTCAAATGTACAAGAAATCAAGCCATTCCCCAATGGTAAAAAGATATGAGTAGACAGTTTTGAGATGAAGAAATCAAAACTGACAATAATCACATGAAAAAGTGTTCTAAATCCCTCCTAACTAGAGAAATGCAAATCAAAACAACTCTGAGGTACTACCTCACACCTAGCAGATTGTCCAATATGAAAATATAGGAAAATAATGAATGTTGGAGGTGATATGCCAGAATTGGGACATTAATACACACTGGTGAAGCTGTCAATTGATCCAACCATTATGGAAGACAATTTGGAATTATGCACAGAGGGCTGTAAAAGAATGCATACCTTTTGATTCAGCAATACCACTACTAGGTACCATTCTTCTGTCTTAGAACCAATACTCAATATTGGTTCTAAGACAGAAGAAGGTAAAGGTTTTAAAAATAAATAAATAAATATACCACTACTAGGTTTGTAGTATTAGAGAGATAATAAGGAAAGAGATAATAAGGAAAAAGAACTGTACAAAAATATTCATAGCCATGCTCTTTGTGGTTGCAAAAAATTGGAAAATGAGGGGGGTGCCCCTCAAATGGGCAATGGTCTAGGAAGTTGTCTGAATCTGGTAAGGTGGCTTCCTGAGGCTCACACATTCAATGTCAAAGGATATTGAATTCTAGATCTTCTTTCCTGACTCTATGTTTAGGAAGCTTTCCACTGCCACCATGATGCATCTCCTACCATTTTTACAGTCTGCCCAAATATCTCCAAGTCTTTTGTATTTTCTCCCCTAAAGAATGTAATCACTGCTTCCTGGTGTTAATAAAGCTCAGTTGGCAAATCTCAATCCCTTTTTTTTTTCTTTAGAGTATTTGTTTCAGATTTTCCCATATTACCTTTTTGGGATCTCTCATCTCACATTTTACCAAGACACAGTTTGAAGAAGATACATGATTGAACAATTCTGATCACATCGGTGCTTATTACCCTTGAAGACAGAAAAATACTATATTTACGATATCACTGTTGGTATTTTGTTTTTTCTATACAAGGTTGCTCATTTATATAGGTACCATTTTGTAATGTTTTAATGGAAGATTTAACCTAAAAGAGTAAATCATGTTACAAATGAATGTTGAACCACAGTTTTGACAGACCTTGGGGATTTCTTGTGGAGTAGATTAACAATCACCATTCAGAAAATTTCTGAGAAGCTGTAACAAAGTCCATAAATTAGACTGCTTTCCTAGTTCTCTCTCCCTACACTGTTATCATAAGTGCAATTAGCATTTAAAAATTGTTATTCAATAATTTCAATTGTGTCCAACTCTTCATGATCCTGATTAGAGTTTGCTTCACAAAGAAACTGGAGTAGTTTGGCATTTCCTTCTCCTGTTCCTTTTACATAGGATGAAACTGAAGTAAAGTGACTTGCCCAGAGTCATGCAGTTAGTAAATGTCTGGGACCAGATTTTAACTCAGGAAGAGAAATCTTCCAGGTCCAGCACTTTATCCACTGCACAGATAACATTTTTTAAAACATACATTACACTATATTATAGCAAGATATATGGGATATCTGTTCTCTATTTGCAAATTACACCCTACTGTATAATAATGAGTAGGAAGAAGAAATGTATTCATTTGACAAAGACCTGCTAGATTGTTTTTCCATATATGTCTTCCAGTGGCAACTAATAATCAAAAAGTATTTATTAATAATAGCATTTATATAGTACTTTAAAGCTGAAAAACAGCTAATGCTGATCCTCACAACAACCCTATGAGGTGGTCTCTATTATTATCCCCATTTTACAATTGAGGGAACTGAAGAACAGAGAAGCTAAATGGCTTTCCCAGAGTTGCACAGTTAAGTGTGTGAAGCAGGATTCAGACTCAGGTACAGGCCAGCCACTAGGCTAGATACCGGTGATCCAAAGCTCTCAAAGACCCTATATTTTATCATATCATATCATATCAAATCAAGATCATAACATATTGCATAAATATATATTCAGAATTCCTTTCTATGGTTTGATCATTGAAAAATATTATATTATACTAACAATGACTATTTTTTCAAATCTATTTATTTGATCATACTCTGTTTTAATCTCCTTCAAAGTTGAAATGGATAAAGGCAAGTGAGCATTTATATAAAGACTGAAGGAAGTACTATGGCCATCTTGTAGGTAATGACAGAAGGAACTGAACCTGAAGAAGAAAGGGGGAACAACTACATCTGTTCAGATGATGAGATGACAAATACACCATAGCTGCCATGTTGCCTTGGACTTTTTTCTAAATAGTTTCCTCTCCTGTTTGCTAAGCAAACCTTCAGTCAATCAGCAGATATTTACTGAATACCTACAACAGCACCCAACTGGGCCAAAAGGGAATCACAAAAATAATACAAGGTCAACATAAAGGTCCCATGAGATCATCAAGCTTTCTTTCTTCACTAATTTTGATTATACGGGTGATTGAAAATATTAATAAATAATATTTGAAGGCAAAATGAATTGTCTTCTTCTGGCTAAAAGTAATATCAAATTAGTCAGATTACTCTTTACTTCTTTCCTATGAGAACCATTCTCTGTCTATTACTGAATCTAAAATAGGAATACAATTGTGAACACTTGTTTGATGTACTTGTTCTGAATGGAAATATTTTTTCTTTGAAATGCTGCTTTTACATTGTTTCTATCATGTTACAACCTAAGCTTTAAATAGGCATGGATTTCATGTTGCTCAAGAATAGAAATATATATATGTGCATTTGGGAGTATCTAATCTAGTTGCTAAAAGGAAGACAAAAATATTAGTTGTAAGTAAAGATGGGACAATGCTATCCCAAGCTATGGGGTCATTAGTGTAAGGAACTCCTGAGAGAGGGGGAAGAAGGCTGAACTTAAAGTAAGTTTCAGGGCCTTAAAATCAAATTCTGGCTCTGCTGATTACTACCTGTGTAATCTTTGATGAGTCACTAAATGCCACTCCACCTCAATTTCTTCATCTATAAAATAGGTAAGGGGAGGAATGGTGCCATGACCATATTAAGTAAATTCATGAATTCATGTCAGTCCAGTGTCTAATATCTTTCATTACCCCCTAGGCAATTCTCAGAGATTATAAATTGCAAATAAAATGTGAATCTGTATTAGCAGAAATTTCTGACCAAGAACTTCAGGGCTTCGTACAACAGATGAAATCACAGATATGTTTGTTTTTTAATGAGGCAATTGATTTGGCCATGTCTAAGATCCATTTCAACTCTAAGTCCTTCCTGTAATATATCATGCTGCAGGAAGTCCTTCCATTGATACAGATCAATAATTCAGGTCAGTAACTCCATAGTCTTAGAGTTGCCCAAGATCACTAAGAGGGTAGGTGGCACATCATGCATGCCAATATGTGTCAGAAACAAATTTGTACCCATCGTCCACAATCTACTTACAACTCGCAGCTCACAGCACAAAAATGCATTGTAAATTGTTATTTTTTAATTTGTTAATTTTATCTGACTGCAAGGGCAATGAGTTCTCTGGAATGGCACTAGAATGATTATGTCTTTTGTTAACATGGAAAGTATACTGGGAGAGCACACCAGAATTGTGATGGCTAATGCAGAGCTGAAATCACTACTGATCAAAGATGAAAATGAATTTATCTTCCCAGGAACTCAGTTTTCTCATCTGTAGGATCATGAGGATGGACTGAACAATTTCCATGGTTCCTAAGTTTTCTAAAATGTCATACTCCCAGTATGTGCATTCTTTAATCAATTAATCAAAAAACTGCTTACTTTCTCAGAACCTGTTTGAAA
Source organism: Monodelphis domestica (assembly GCF_027887165.1). NCBI lineage: Eukaryota > Metazoa > Chordata > Mammalia > Didelphimorphia > Didelphidae > Monodelphis > Monodelphis domestica. Next base: position 47,658,674 of record NC_077230.1, on the reverse strand, counting down.
GATGTAGGAGATAGATCCTGAAGAGCTTATAACCTTTTGGGGGTCTTTAGTTTTTCAACTGTCTTTCCCTGCCAAAATATCTTTTTTATTCATGAATTTAGTAATACTCTCAATAAATATAAAAATGTAAATAAAAATATAGAGAATTAAATTGTTTATTTATATTTTCATGCTTAGAAACTAAAAGGATCTATGAGTTTGGAAGTATAAAGAAAGCCAAATGTAGGAATTCTCTCCTCTAAATGAATCAAAACCTATATTTGTTCAGGAAACATATCCTTAAGAGTTGCCTGAGACACAAAAATGTTGCCCAGAGTCATAAACATAATAAGACCCAGAGGAAGGATTTGGACCCAGTCACAATAGAAATAACTGACATTTTACAATGCATTAAAATTTACAAAGCATATTCCATAATTTTTTCCATTAGCAATTCACAACAATATATGAATAATACACTACAAGTCTTATTATCCCCACTTTACAGATGAGGAATTGAGGCTCAGGGATATTAAAATGGCTTACTTAGAATCACATAGCAAGGATTAAAGGCATTAATCCAGGTCTTTCTGACTCCAAGTCTACCAAATATTCATTATGCCAGACTGTCTCAAGTATTTTACTAAAAAGAGAAAATATATATAATGTAGACAACTAAACAGCAATGCCTTTTATAGGATCATAGATAAGAGTTAAAAGGGACCTTTGAGGCCAACAAGTCTAACCCTCCCATTTTATAGATGAGAGAACTGAGACTAACAGGGATTAACTTTCCCAGAATTGCATAGGTAATAAATGTCTAAGTCATGATCTGAACTCAGGTCTTCCTGACTCCAAACCAGCTATTCTACCATTATGACACATAGCTGTTCTTTGTCCTCTGAACCTCTTTTTTTGTTTGTTTGTTTGTGTATTTTAAAATTTGTAAAGCTGATTTTCTTAATTTAAAACTTTTTAAGTGCACTGGATTTAAAACTTAAAAGTCCCAAGTTTGAACTGTGGTTCTAGTACCTACATGTGAGATTAGAAGTATGTCATTAATATCAATGGGCTCTTGTTTCTTCACCTGTAAAAAAAAGGATGTTGGCCTAGATGTTCTTCAAATACCTATCCCTGCTCTAAATCCTGCATAACAGACATCAGACCTAAGTAGCCATAAACCAATCAACAACATTGTAGGGTTTCCCTACCAACCAGCCTCAATGACTTTGACCACCTGGCTCAGATTGTTCTAAATTCCAAATATGTTACTAATGTCCATCAGTGATCAGGGAATTAGAAGACCACTTGTCCTAACATCTGTTATGAACCTGAAGTTTGGCTTATTTATCTGGGGACCTCTCACTTTAAATATGAACTATGTACTACCAGAAGGACAAATTGTTCATGCATTTGCTCTATAGTTTTCATCCTGATTGTTAGGTAATTTGGAGGGGAAAATATTATATATATATATATGATATCAACAAAAAACAAAATAATAACAATAAAAATAAAGAAGGAAGAAGAGGAGAAGAAAAGGAGGAAAAGGAGGAGGAGGGGGAGAATAAAAGTGAGGAGAAGAAAAGAAGAAGAAAGAGGAGGAGGGGGAGGAGGTGTTGGTGGAGGAGGAGGTGGAGGAAAAGGAGGAGGAGGAAGAAGAAGAGGAGGAGGAGGGGAAGAGGAAAAGGAGGAAAAGGAGGAGGAAGAGGAGGAGAAAGAAAGAAAGAAACAAAGAAAAAGAAAGAGCATTGATGTGAGTAATTACATATATTATCTCATTTATCAACATGAGTAGATTATAATCTATTGTTATTAGTTAATAGTTATCAGTCAAATGATAGACTTTAGACTGATATAATCTCCTTAAAAAGCATGCAGAAAAAGTATTTTCAAAAATATGATGTCCCTATTGGATGATAATAAAGTCTTCAAAAGTCCTTAGAAATAATTAACAAGGGTATAAAATAAAGTCATGATTTTTGTGTTCTATATAAATACATGTGGATTTCAAACAGATTTTGGTCCTTATCATGTGAGAATGGTAACTCACCATTTGGAAAGATGATATAGTAAGCCTAACAGTATGATTTCCCATGAAGCTTGGACTGTCTGGTAGGATTTAAAACATGACAGGCTGATGGAACCAGTAAAATAGAACAAATACATTGGGTAAAGGTAAAAGTGTATTTTGGGATAAAGGGGAAAGATAAAAGAGAACTGTATGAGGCAGTACGTCCACATGTACCTGAACATATAAGTAATAGCTAGATCTCGATGATTCCAATCATGAAGCTTCTCCGTTCTCCAGCCTGCCCTAATATATTAGCTTTTAATCAGTCTTTCCCAAGAGACTCCTAGAAAAGAAATTCCAAGAGGCAAATAGAAGTGCACTTTAAGCATTTTCTAGAGGGACCAGGAGTTATGAAGTAGCTGTCTCCTCCATCCATGCCTTGTAATCAGAGGAGTTAAGAAGGATTGAGATTAAAATTCATTGAGGTATAAGAGATTATTCCCATTTGTGTATGGGTAGAAAGAGTACTTGATTTTCTTATTTTGTTGTTTCATGTTTTAATTAAAGGTGTATTTGTTTTTTAACATTGGATTCAGGTGTCTTTTTTTTTATTTGTCAATAAATCCAATAACAAGTGGACCAGATAGGGACTCAGGTCAGGATTTTCATAATTCATTATTCAAAATAGTCCCATTGAACCTGGGAGATAACAAGTGGTGCAATACAAGCATACTCTACCATAGCAGTGGAGATGATGCTAGTGAGAAAAGCATGACTTGGGAAGAAGAGACAACTCTGATAAAAACCTATCCAGACATAGAAAATGCATTCAAAGCAACCCCTGATTATATTAGAGGACTAACAAGAATCCTAACTGTCTCACAAAGATTAAAAGAGGAAACACTTGCAGAAATATTGTTAGGATCTCCAATCCAGGGCTGATTTAAAATTCTGAGATGAGCCAATGAATAACACAAAACATATGACTTCACCTTATGGGTTGATTGTATAAAACAAACAAAAGGGAAGACCTAAAGATTGGAGGAAATGGTTGTGGGGGGGGGGGGTATTTTAAAATAGTGTTGCTATAATTTTTTGACAACATAATTTAGAGGCTTTTTAGTAGAGCACATCTACACCTCGCTCTTTCTCCACCTCCTTTTCCCCCATGGTATTGTCTTGCCTGTCAATTATTAGGAGAGAAGTCTTTTCTTTAAAAGGCTTTTAAACAGTATTAGAAATGATTGTAATATCACCTAAAAGCTCTTGAAAAAAATCAAGAAAATTCATGTTCATCCTCCTACTTCCCTTATTATAAAATATTTGTTCTTGTTCTATTTGCTTGCTTGTGTTCAAGCCAAAGGCAAAGTTTCATTCTAGTTGGAGAGGTTAAGCAAGGAATCTAATGACAATAGAAGCAGTTCTCTGTCAATTTAATATGACAGGAGAAATCAATTATATTTGTTATAGTTATAGGAAGGCAACATTGCTTTCTTATTTTTTTCTGTTCTAAAAAGAAATACTTTTAGTGTGAGCTTTATCATCATCAACAAACACAAACATATATACAAAGAATGAAAAAAAGAGGATTATATACAAAACCAGGAATATCCAATATATAGCTTTCTGTTTTGCATTCATTAAAATTAAAACCATAATATCAATAATACCGTTTTCTGACTTTCCTTCAGAACTTCTTTATAATCTCTTCCTATTTTCTCTCTCTTTTTTTTTTTGCCTCCCTATTACCACCACCACTGTAGTTATTTTGAATGGAATTGCTTTTACTATCTACAAGTTTTATTAGCAGGTTATTTTGTGGATTTATCTTATGTCTTACAACCTTAGAGAAGTTCATTGTTTCTATTAATTTTAGTTAAATATCTATGTGAACCCTGTAAATTCTAAAAAGTAATCATTCTGCTTTCTCCTTGCCTATTTTTATTCTCAAAATGTCATTTTTATCATCATTTCTATAGGTAGCATTTCAATAACAATATCATATAATATTGGTGACAATTCATATCCTCATTTTATCTTTAATATTATTGAAAGGCCTATGAAGTTTTTCGACTAGATAATGACAGCTCTTGGTTTGAAACAGACATTGCTTATTCTATTAACAAAAATTCCACCTATATGGAGGGGAAATCTTATACTTTCTTGTGTTTTAACAATAAAACAGTGCTCTAGTTTGTCAGGAACTTTTTTTAACTATCCCCAACCTTCTTGATACAAATCCAACCTAGTTATTATATATAATCCCTTCAATATGTAACTAAAGCCTCTTTGATATGTTAGTCAATATTTTAGCATTAATTTTTATTAGAGATTTTGTCCAATAGTTTTCTTTCTCCAATATTCCTCCCTGGTTTAGGCTGTAGGACTATACTTGTTTCATATAGGCAGTCTGGTAAAATGTTGTATTTCTATATTTTTTCAAAGAATATATGAAAATTGTAATGCATTGTGAATCCTTCAGGTCCTGTGTTTTCTTTTTCTTTTGTAAACTCTTTGTGACTTATTTCTTTCCCTGAAATTGATTCATTTTAGTTATCAGATTCTTGTTTTATAAGTCCAGCTATTTTATACCTTAAAATATTTATCTGTCTCATTCAAGTTATTGGTTTTATTGGTATTTTGTTGAGCAGAAAAATTTCTAACAATTTTAATTTTCTCTCTAACAGTTAATTCTCATCTTTTATTTTTTGAAGCCTGCTTTTAGTTTCCTTCTCTTTTTATAAATAATCAAATTAAGTAGCATTTTATTGAGAAATTTTTAAGCTTTTAGTCTCATCAATTTAATGGGTTATTGCTTTTGAATCTATTAATCGCTTCTTTGATTTGCCAAATTTCTTTTTTGGTATATAATTGGAACTTACCCATTTGTTGATTTTTACTTTTTTCAGTTGTACTTCTAGTTCATTAGTCTGTTCATTTGCTCTTTTATTGAGGAAAGTGTTTAGAAATATAGATTAGTAGTCCTAAAGGCTGCTTTGACTACATCTCAGAAATTTGGTTATATTGGTTTATTGTCATTTTCTTTGATACTATTCTATGGTTTGTTGTTTCACTCAGCAATTCTTGGTCTCCATCTAAGTTGGAATCCTTTCTTTAAAGGATCTTTATTGATTATAATTTTATTATGCCATAATCTGGAAAAGTATTTTTTAATATGTCTAATTCTTACTTTCATTTACGATGTTATGTTCTAGCACATCATCAGTTTTTGAATAGTTGAATGTGTGTCCCTTTCTATTCCCATTTGATAATCACAACAGATCCAACAAATAAAACTTTTCTAAAATTCCATTCAAGTCCTTAACTTCTAACTTGTTCATATTTTTGTTAGACTTGTCTAGGCATGAAAAAGGTGCATACTGAGGTCCTCAACTATTATGGTTTTACTGTCCACTACTCCCTGCACTATAATTAACTTTTTTTTAAAACTTATATGCTATGTGATTTGCTGTATATTTTAACATTAGTATTATTTAATTTTTAGTGTTTCCTTTTATTGTAATATAGTTGCCCTGGTGTAACCATGTGTCTTTTTGCTATTGCCTTATCTAATGTCATGATTTTAACTACTGCTTTTTTAATACACATAAGGCGTGATAAATTTTGTTCTAGTCCGTTATTTGAAATCTGTGTGATATTTGTTTCTAGTATATTCCCCCTTTGCTGCTATACTCCCTCTTTTCAATGAAGTCAGTAAATAATAATAAACAAATATAACAATGACCACATTAATCTAGAATTCTAAATCTATATTATATATTATCTGTTAATATAATTATAAATGTATCATTAATCTATATTATTAAACACAATCATCTATAAATTATATTGTCTAATCCCACTCCACTGTCACCAGTCAGCTAGTCCAGATCCTAATCAATGTGGGATGATCTTGTTTGCAGGTAGGTTTTTGTTTTTTTTTAATTAAGAAACTTTAGTTGATCTGTGCATTGTAATAGCATAATCTTAGTGTAGTATCCAGGCAGCCCACTCCAGAGACATGAAGGGAGTCTATGCCAGTACAGCACTTAGACCGTCAGTCCATTGTCCAGTGGTCTGGTGTCAAAGACAATATAGGAGACAGAACAATCGGGGCACCTGATCAGCACAACCATTTATATTTATATCAATTTGTTTTCTGCCCCAGACTGCTCAAATCCCATCTGAAAACTGTTTTTCAACACATAGTGTAGCACTTTTTATTAAACCGATATCTCTACTCCTTTCAGACATCAAAATGTTCTTCTTTTACTTATCCTTTGCCAGCTTGATTTAATAATTTTTCTTTATGCAAAGGCATTTTTTGTGACCCCTTTGGCACTAAATTACTCCATCTGAGAAAGTTCTGTACATTAAAGGGATAGTACCTTACACTAGAGTAAGAATCTCTCATATATTACTAACAAATCATCATCTGGTCTTTGTTTGAAGATTTCAAGTGAGTGAAAACCCACTGCCGTCCACTGTGAAATGACTCTATGAGGTTTGAAGGGTTCTTAGGTTTCCTTATATGAAACCTGAATCTTCTACCTCTTGGTACATCCATTCATTGTTCCTAATTCTGTTTCAACAAGAATATTCTTCCATATAACAGTCTTTAAAATAATTTAAAGCAGCTATCATTGACCCACCCCCACCCCTACCCCCAGGCTCCTCTAGACTCAGCAGTCCCCAGTACCTTCAATCATTTTTAATATGGCATAATGACTAGGCCTTTCATCACTCTGGTCACTCTCTTAATGAAGTTCTTCAGCTTATCAATATCCAGCCTAAATGTGGTACCCCAAACTGAACAATAAACTCCAGGTATATAGTATGGGAAAACTGTCACATTTCTCATTCTAAAAACTCAGCATCTCTAAATGAACCCTAAGACCACAATGGTACTATTGTCTACTCTATCAGATAGCTACATAGAGTAGTGGTTAGGAAGGCATGAGTTCAAATCTAGCATCAGACATTTAGCTTTGTGATCCTGGGCAAGTCATTTAAATTAATTCCTCAAATATAATGTGGAGATAATAATAGTACCTCCCAGGATCATTGAGAGATCCAAATGTGATGGTAATCGAAAGCATTGTATAGCTATTCATATATAATAAAATCATTAAAACATTATATAGACTTTCTATAAATTAAAGCATTATATAAATTATTGTATTAATAAAATCTAAACATTACATACATTTTAGTTGTTTATTTCCATAATGATTATGATATGATCATTTATCCAATGTTGAATTTACCTCATTAACCTATCATCTAACCTACATCTTTCTCCCTCTTGTATACAAGAATAGCATGATTTTTGCACTAATTCATGAGCATTATGTAGGCCCTTTTTATGAATAAGAACATGCATTAAAGTGGTGGTTCAATAAAAGAACAACAAAAATGGCAATAGCAAATAAAACAACTATTAAGCACAAAAAAGGCATGGGAGATGACAGCATATAAAAAAGAGGGAAATGCTACTTGAACCAAATTAAAACGTAATTGGGACATGTTTAACAAAAAAAAATAATAATGCAATGCAACATAGATAATGTTAATTTGTGGCTTTCTAAGTCAATATGCTGCTGGCATGAGTTTGGGATCACTGGATTAGAGGATCTTGAACAGCCATAAAGCTGAGTGAAACTAACAGGTTTATCTACCAGTAAATAAAATTAACTACTCAGCTCTACCAACACTACAAAACACTGAATAATACTATACACCAAAGAATGCCTGATTTATGTGGAGAAGAGAATAAGATCTCTAGAAAAGTTCTACTCTGAGGTCTTATCATGGCAGAGTGATAGATCCTATTTGTATGACCATGTTTAGAGTGTCTTGCTGTAAGGCTCTATCTAATAGAAATAATTCCATAATTCACCTATCCACATACATCCTCTGTATTCTATAATTGATTTGGTCAGTTTGCTTTAGGCAAGGAATTCGAGGATCTACTGGGTCACCTAATGATCGATTGCTCTGAAGGTCTCCCTCTCACTTGGTCCTTTAAATTCTGCCCAGCAAAAACTATCAGAAATAAAAGCAGAGACACATAATTCTGTGCTTTTGACTGAGGTACACATCCCACCATATATATAAGCCATTTCTTATGCTTGCCTATGGGAATGAAGGACTAGGGTACTGTAAGTAATAAATTGCCTGATCTATGATCCATTGAGCACTTGATTTCCTTCTTGGTACCTTATCAATAATCTTTTAACAATTACCAGGGTGGAAAGGCTTCAAGTACAGACTTGGTAATAGACATCATAATTCAGGAAGAATTATTCCTATAAGACTGACTACTAGATGTTTTTTGTTCATTTTTTTTTTGCCCCAGCAATTCATGACAACTATTCTCTGAGTGATAAGAGATGATAAAATCTGCTCCAGTGACCAAAATTTCCATAACAATAAAGAAAAAGAAACGTAAGCCAGAAAAAATCATATCCAATGAATATTTCTTATGGGAGAAAATAATATAGAGTTCAGAGAACTTACAACTACCAAAGTAATATCAAGAAAGAAAGAAACAAGGAAGGAATATCACCATTTTGTCAAGGCAAACAGTATGATTTTATAATGTAGGGTTGGTTTGTTCTGATATACAACAGACAGCTTCCAGTTCATGAAAATAATGAATCTGACTGTGGCATTGTGAGATACTGTATTATAAATTTCACATTATAACAGTGTTTACCAAAAGAATAAATTGCATACCTGTAGTGAAGTGATAGGGAGAAGACATTATTCATTACAATCACCTAGGGCACTATGATGACTACAGCTGTGCAGAGTGAACCACATCAGCTCATCTTGACGGCTCACATTTTTAAAAAGGTGTCTGTACTGAAAAGAGCTTGCTGTAGTAGGTGTGTTTATATTTCCCACCCTCCTTCCCAAATTGTTATTGTTAATATTGCTGGTCCTTCCTTTCAAAGAGTACCAACATCAAAAGGATGATGTCTTGACTTGAGCATGAATTGGATTTAAGACTACAAAAATATCATCAGCCTCACTTTTTTTTCCAGAGTCATCAAAGTCCAGTGACAAGACAAAAGTCAAGGCAAGTCTCAATGACCTAAAATTCAGTAGATAATTTTGGCATCTTCAATTTCTGACCAAGCTCTAAGCACTCCCTACTTCAGCCAACTTCATAGTCATTGGAATGAACTTTTCTCATTCATCCTTTCCACCAGGGAGTTTTCACATGCTGAGCATAAATATCTCCCTAACTCACCAATGGGCTTTGAGGTCCATCTGCTAGCCCACCTGGTTGGATGATTTTACCAGGGTGGGGTCTTTGTGCATAATATGGCTTCTAAGGTGAGAGCTGGGTGAAAGGTGGACACCAAAGATGGGTAAGAAGCCCTGAAAACAGCTGGCAAGCCTTCATATTGGAGGTGCTAGTCCTCCCTTACCATCCCACATGCCTGGAGGTGGTGAATATCACCCCTGGAAAGAGCACTAGATTTGGAATCAGAAAATACAAGTCAAATCTGCTGCTTACTACCCTGTGTTGTGGGGCAAGTCACAGCTTCTCTTGCCCATAATTTCTTCATAAGAAAATATGAGTGGAAACTTGAGAAGACTTATCAACTGATGCAAAGTGTAGTGAGCAAAATGAGAAGAGCAATTTACATAATAACAATATTGTTAAACAACTTTGAAAGATTTATAAACCCTGATTAACATAATGGTAAACCATAATCCCTTCCCTAAAAGAGTTTACAACCTAATGGAGGAGACAACATGGAAACAAATATATACAAAGCAAGTTATATACAGGATATATAGGAAATCATTAAATAGGGAAATCTTTGAAATTAAGAGGGGTTAGAGAAGTGTTCCTGTTGAAGGTGGACTTTACTTGGGATTTAAAGTAAGCCAAGGAGGTAATTAGTATGAATGGGGGAAAGTGTTCCAGGAACAAAGGATGGTCAGAGATGAAAGATGGAATGTGTGCTCATGGAACAATCAGAAAGCCAGTATCACTGGATCAAAAAGTACATGTTGGGGAGTAAAGTATAAGACCACTGGAAAGGTATATGGGTTTAGATTATGAAGGGCTTTGAATCCCAAACATAGACATTTATATTGCTCCTGAAGGAAATAGGAAGTCACTGACTATATTGAGTAGAAAAATGACATGATCAGACCTAAGTTTTAATAAAATCACTTGGGCAGCTGAATGGAAAATGGATTAGAGTGGAAAGAGATTTGAGTCAGGCAGACTCACTGAGTCACTGATATTTTACACAAAACCTTCCTAAGGAGTTTACAATCTAATAGTTGAAGAATGCAATATACACAAATAATTATAGGAATGTAAAGGTGCATATCCAGAAAAAAGTAAAACTTTTAAAGAGGGAGAGGTCATTTTCATTTGAGAGAAGGAGGAGTATGAGAAGATGTAAGGAAATGAGGAATCCCATGGAGATGTTAGCTGAAACTGGCCTTGAAGGAAAGGAACAATGTCAACAAATAAAGATGAAAGGAAAAGGAGGAGTCTAATATTCTAATGACAGAGAAAAATGTGAGCAAAGTAAACAGTAGTAAATGGTAGTAAGATGGAAATGGAGATTCATCTAAATTGACTAGAATGTAGAATATAGAGGGAAGAGAGAGAGATATTATGAAGTTCTATTAAAAAGATCAATTGAAGGAATGAATAAAGCATTTACTAAATGTCTGCTACATGTAAAACATTGTGTTAAGTACTGGGGATACAAATAGAAAAAATAAGAAAGTCCCTGTTATCAAGGAAATCATATTCTAGTGAAGGAAACAATATATGTGAAAAGTTTCAGATGAAAATAAGAAAGAAAAGTCCTATATTTTGTTAGAGTATAGTGAAAAAAAAGCAGATGATTCAGTTAAATATGTTAAAAAGGTTGTTTGTTTTTTACCAAGTGATTAGTAATGAAGGCAGCATTTAAATGGTTGCAGTGGAGTAAAAAGACAATCTATTCTAAAGGTTGATACAATAGAATTTGGGGGAAAATGAATTTTAAGGTGTGGGGGGGAAATGATATGTTTCTAGTTGGCAAGTCATGGTACCTAGTATGGCAATGCTATCAACAAAAATAGAAAACCTGAGGAAAGAAGCAAAGGTGGGGGTGACTAAGGGGAGAATGAGTAGGCATAAGATGACAGGTGCAATCTTTGTCTAATGGCAAATAAAGAACCAGTCAATTATTGAAAATAGTGAACTAGAGGGCAGCTAGGTGACTCAGTGAATTGAGAGTCAGGTCCAGAGATAAGAGGTCCTGGGTTCAAATCTAGCCTCAGATACTTTGTAGCTATGTGACCTTGGGCAAGTCACTTGACCCCCATTGCCTAACCCTTTCCACTCTTCTGCCTTAGAACCAATACACAATATTGATTCTAAGATGGAAGGTAAGGAAGGTAAGATGGAAGGTAAATAATAATAAGAAACTAAATTTATAGAAGGAAACAGAGGGAAGTTCAGAAGGAACAACAGACAAGTAGTTTAGTTTTGAAAAAAATATGTGAAGTATTATGTTCTATTTTTAAAGCAAGTAATAAAAAATGGAGACACAATGTAATACAATCTCCTTGTATTTTGCTGTATATATAGAAAGGCTTTCCTTTTCTGGTATTAAGTTTAGAATTTTAAAAGAAAATAAGGAGTATTCATTGTTCTCTAAAAACATTGGGGGGAAAGATACAGATCTGTAAATCATCTTCAAATAGATCAATGAACTCATGGAAGTAGATCAATGAGGAAGAACATATATGGAGAAAAGAGGGCCAGAGAAGAGAACCTTGGGGAACCTACATTGAAGAGACAGAAAAAGGATGTATATGATCTAGTAAAAGATATAAAAGGGAGTGATCAGAAAAGAAAAAGAACCATGAGATTATATCATAGAAGCCAAGGGAAGAAAGAGTAACAAGATGGAGGTAATTAAGACTGTCATAAATTGCAGCAAGATCAAGGATGATGATTGAGAAAAATGCCAAGTTTTTTAGTAGCTTTGGAGAAAGTTGTTCCTGTGAAATAATAAATAGAAGAAAGACTTCAGGACATTAGAAATGGAGGTGAGTAGATGTTTTAAAAATGTAATCAGTGAGTGCTGACTACTCTACCTAAAAGATAGACAATGATGAGAAAAGAGAGATGGTATGATATTTTGAAGGGGTGGTGGTAGCAAAACAAAGATTTTAGGCAGTAGAACTGAGAAATATTGTAACCTGAAGGAAAGGAACCAATAATGAGCTAGAAATTGAAAATGTATATGAGAGAATAAATGATTAATGAAACAAGTCAATGGAAGAGATGGGAGAAAGATTATTTAATAGATGGAAGAACTAACCATGGCAACAAAGGACACCTCTTTTTTCTAAATTTGGAAAGGTAAAGGCTGAATGAGAAAACAAAGAGACTTAAGAGACAAGTTGATGAAAATTCACATCAGAAACCCTTAACTTGAATAAAGGAGCAGGTAAAGTCATCAGCTGACTGTGAAAGGTTGGAGAGTAGACAGTTCAATGAACAGGCTGACTAAGAAGATTTTTGAATTGTAAGGAATAAGATAGCATTGATGAAAGGATTAAAAGTCAAAGAAATTTAAGGAGAAGCAACAATAAAGCTCAAATGAAACTAAGCAGCGTAAATTTTTAGTGAACCCACTCCAGAAGCTTTCATCTACTCAAGAGTAGCCATAGAAGAAGTAAATTGTAACAATTTTCCTAAACTGAGAGTTAGGAGGGTAGAAATGATAGAAAGTCAAGAAGGGAAGAGATTTGAGTGTATAGAAAAGGTACTTGTTGAAATGGCTAATCAGAGAAGTAGAGAAGAACATGAAGTCAGAATAGGATTGAAAGAACAGAGAACTGGATCTTGATGTGAGCAGAGGACCTGAATGGGAGGAGTAAGTGAGTGGAAGAGGTGGAAGAACAAGAGATTATGATCCAAAAAGGGCATTTCAGAATTCAGCATCTTTTGAAGGAGAGTGCTTTCAACTATTAATAATATTTCTTGACTACTACAATATGTGAAACACTGCAGTTCCTAAGGGAAACAGTTACATAAGGTAACTCTTGTTCTCTAAAAGTTTGTAATCAAGTAACAGAGATAACAGAGGTAAGTAAATAACTATTACGTAGGGGATGTACCTATGATTTCTTTCTATAAGGAACTCCTAGATGAAAACATTCCTTCTATCAATGCAGATCATCATTTTCCCTGCAATTTATACTGTTAGAGAGTTGATTAGTTCAGTGGTTTCAAACTCACATAGAAAGAATCTTTGTGGGCCTTGTGTTAACTTAGAAAACCAATTATCTATGTTGCATTATATTTTATGTATTTTCTTAAACATTTCCCAACTCCATTTCAATTTGGTCCAGAAATAATTGTTTGAAAACCCACAGGCAGCAAGTCTAGCAACTCTGGAGTTGATCATTAAAAGTTTAAGTGGTTTATCTAAAACCACACAATCAATACATTTCAGAGGCAGTACTTGAACCTGTAGGAGTAGAGTAGGGATTGAAACTTCCCTAGGTCCTCTTCCTCAAACTCCACTTTCTTTCCATGTTCTTTCCATTATATCATACTGCCTTCCTAGAAGTATCTCTGACTATATGTGGTTAGAGGGGATAAGGGTGAATGTCACTGGGCTTGAGGAACTGAGACCAAGGGGCATTTAATCAAGATGGATGCTGCAAGTATAGAAGATGAGTAGAGAAAGGAACTATAAGCCAGGTACTAAAGATATTGTGAAAAAGGTGGAAGAGTATCTTATAGTGTTTTATAAAGGAGTAGTATAAGAAATGGTTAAATGAAAGCAACAGAGTAATATGTTCTGAAAGATGGAGTAGGGATCAAAGAGTATGTTAACCTTTCCTTTAGGCTTTTAAATTAGAGGAAAGGGAAAAGGTGAAGTCTCTTGGTGAGAGTTGCAAAGGATAGGGTGTGGTGCTGGAGCCAAAAGAAATATAGGTTCAATTTAAGGCAAAAATATGGTAGAGAAGAATATTTAAGATACAGCAGTTTATTTATGAAGGATAGGCAGAGATGGAATTGGGCTGCTGAGAGGATTGGGTGATATTGGAATACAATAATTGATTTCAAGAGGAAGAAGGATCTGTGCCTAGGGAAATTGGTGGTGATGGTCCTTTGTTTTTTAAGAGAACTAATGACATCAAGGGGTGATATCTTGGCATGTGTGAATTGGATATAAGTGAGGCAGAGTTGCAGAGTTGTACAAAGTCATCAGCCTCACTCTCTTCCAGAATCAAACATAAGGAACAATCCCATCTAGGGAAGTAACCCTTGGATAAGTGCTATCAATATAGCCATGGAATAAACATTATTCTATATCTAATATGTATTAAAAATGTATAAAGGACAAATAAAAAGATCATGGAGATTTTACATATTTTACTCAGAAGTAGAAGGGCTAGTAACAGTTTAACACTTACATTCAAGGTCATCTTATGGGAACAAATGTACATCAAAAATTCTATAATGATCAAATACCAGCAACATGAAAGAACAATTAGCAAATTGTTTAATTTTGGTGACTTTTTTATTGATTTATCTATTTAAACCAACTTCTTACATTTTCACTAAATTTGTCTAGTACTAATGAATATATAACAATTATATGCTTGAATTATACCTGTTTCCATTACTAGCAAGGACCCAGACTCTATCAATATTTTCATATGCTGACATTTGCAATCAAGGCAGAAGGACTAACTTGAGCCCATAAATCATCATGTTTTATAATAGAAGAATGAATATTGATCTGCTAAGTAGTCTTTTTTACTACTAGCCATAACTCAGTTATTTAGGGCAATGAAAATGAATTAATGTCAAAAGACCTAGATTTTAGGTCTGGCTCTGCCTCTGTCTAGCTAGGTGGCCCTGGGCAAATCACAACTCCTCTGAGTCTTAGTTTCCACATCTATAAAATAAGGGTATTGGGGCACATGATATATAAACTCCTTTCATGTTCTAAAATTGTTTTTCTACACACTGGGTAGCGCGCAACTGAATGGGAATCTTTTCAACTAATAAGTACTAATTTATTTGTCTAGCAGGCCATTCATTCTTCCATAAACTATTGGCCCATTCTAAATAAATCATCCTGATAGTTTGACTTCATTTAAATTTCTCTTGAATAACAAGAAAAGGAGCTAAACACTTTTATCTGATTCCCTAAGTCCAAAAAAAAAAAAGCCCTCCTTCCTTTTTCCTTTCTTTCTTTTTATGGGGAGTATGGCTCTACCCTTTAGGAGAAGAATGATCATTTAAAAAACTGAAAGCTATTCATTTTAATTTTGAGCCTGAATTTTGAAGGTTTGTAGGTGTGAAACAAGAGAAGATAAATTGAAAATTGGAGATAAAAAGAAAATAAATGCTAGATTTTAGTGGGATCTAATTGTTTTCCACATATCATGGTAACAGCTATTATCTTTCTTTCTAAATTTATGTCATCTGTGCATTTATCTATATTCCTATTTGTCTATCATCTATCTGTCTTCCACCTGCCTGTTAGTGTCTATTTATTTGGCATAGTGAGTTGAGCTGTCTTTGTCTGCAGAGAAGAAAAGAAGAAAAAAAATGATGAAAAGTCTTGGTGTAACATGAATAGCAATGAGGTGAAGCTAATGCCTGATGTGCGTACGAATCCTGTAAATGAAGTGGCCCTTGAATTAAATTAATTTAAAATCTGGCAAATATTACTCGGCATGTTTGTCAATGTGCTGTATAATTATTAATTTGTTCATTGAAGCAACTGTATAAATAAATAGAGAGCCGAATGCCATGATTAAGCTAACGCTGAAAATCCAGGGTCCGGGAGCTTTACAATACAGGGATCTAAATAGCTTTCCTGGGTCCGACTTTTACATCTCCACATAAATCCACATGTCTAGAACAGCAAATTAATTGGCACACATTTAGATGCCAACAGGGCTTTTGTATTCTCAGTGCACATTTTGTCTTCTCAGAGTGAGATGTTAGTAATGGGGGTTTTAATATTACCCCTAGGGGAGCACCAGAAAATCTTAACAATTTCCTTCACTAGAGTATTTTCATTAGAGCTAAATGCTGTGCAATTTACATTTGAAATCAGGTGTAGGGGTGAGCATAATGTGACAAGACATGTTGCCGTGTTACTTTTTTTTTGTTCAAATGTTCCTTATTTACTGCCATAGAGTCTCAGAAGGAAAGCATGCAAGTCAAAAAATGAAATATCTCTCCATTTCTTTTCTGTCCTTTTCAATTGAATTGCTTGGGGGTTTTCAGAAAGTTAAACTGATTTTGATTCAAGCAGAAATTTAAAATAGATTTCTTGCATACAAAAAAAGCATTTCAAAAATGCAATGTATATAAAACAGAATTAAACCCAATACCACCTGTGAGTAATAATGCAAATTTTCTACAGGAGGAACTAAAAACCTATAAGGAAATAAGTTATGGACTAGTGAAGACATTTGATTTCAGAGATTATGATTATATAGCTGACTAAATTAAGTTATTTACAAGGTCACCTTATGAGAAACGTATTTCCAGCTGAGAACAAAAATTATCTAATGTCAGTAAAATGAAAGAGCAATTAGAAAATTCATCAGAGTCCTATTTATACCAACCTCTCAGTCTGAATTACCTAAAAAAAATTCCTACCTTCTATGCTCTAGAGTGCTAAACAGCAAGTAGAATTAATATTTTTGATGTATGTGTAAGTCTGAACTCTTACTAATGTCTACAGTAAGGAAGAATAATTAGTACATGTGTAAATTACTATCGTACAAGATAATCATTTGTTAAAGTCAGACCTTATGCCTTGACAATGTATAAACCATTAAAGAGGTTAGTCAAGTCTGAATCCATTCTGAGGAAAAACTAAAATTCATACCAGCTAGTAAAAATTCAATATATTTTCTTGTACTTGTGGCCACTAATTCAAGGCAAAGCCCCTTATTTTTTAAAATTGTCAGACACAGAGAGAAGTGCAAATAAAGATTTCTTCTTTAATGAATGTTAACAAGTATAGGAAGTGATGAATAAATGCTGTTGACTATGACAAATGCAATAAAGGTCATTGAAAAGCCTACAAGTTAGATGGAATGAAGGTGTCCCAGAACCAGAAAGTCAGTTAATTAAATGTGATGTTTATTTGTTTGAATTTTCAGAGATAATATCCAGTGACTATTAGCTCTTGGATATTTCACTTTTAATGAGGGTCAATGAATAGTAGTGTCACATCCAATCACTAGGTGATGATCATAGCTAGTACAGAGATAATAATTGTTATCAGAGGTCCAAAGCTTTGGTGAAGCAAGTGAATTAAACCAAAGGATGATCAGCAGAAACAGAGACCAATGATTCAGGATGAGGTCAAAAAATTGAAGAAAGCCACAGAAAAAGATATTGATGCCAAGCTAGAGAGAAGTCCCTAAATTGTGGACAAATGTCATCCTTATGGTAAATTTAATTCCAAGAAAGATTTGGGGTTATTTGGTCCTACTTGTTTCTCTGGAGAGAATCAATGTGTAGATAGTCATGGATAATAGTTGAAGACTAGTGAGAAATGTACTTAATTATATTTGATTGTTTATTCAATTACTCTTCTTTGTGTATTATAAATTTAATAATAACAGCTAATATTTATATAATGCATAATATGTGCCAGGCATTGTGCTATTCACTTTATCATTATCTCTTTTGATCTTTACAAGAGCCCTGGGAGGTAGGTGGAACTATTATTCCCATTTTACAGTTGAGGAACCTGAGGCAAAAAGAGGTTAAGTGACCTACCCAGGGTCACACATCCAGCCAGTAAGTATCCGAGCCTAGATTCCAGTCTTCTGGACAGGTCAAGTACTCTATCCGTTGTGCCACTTAATTTATTGATGGCTATCTTAAAACTAGTTCATATTTGTGTTGTTTTAATAAAGTTCTATTTTTGTTGAAATAATCACAATTGAGTTAATCTCATTCACTTCTTATGGTTAGGAAAAGTTTAGATTTTTAGGCCAAAATGCCCAAACCAACCTAGCATCTGCATGTTTTTCAGTTACTAACAAGTCTTTGCTTCGTTGAAACACAAAGGAATGTGGAATATATGCATATACGGTTGAACAAATATTATGTAAGTGTTGTCAAATCTATTGCTAACTACTGTTAGCTATAATTTTAGCAATGGGGACCTCCCCACTTGCAAGAGACCCTGGAACAGTGGTTGAAGAATGGGGAGATAGATAATCCTTCATCTCCTAGCTTCCTATTTAAACCAATTATTTTTCCTAACTGGATTCTAAGATGTCACCTCTACATTTAGAGGATTGCAACTACTGTCGATGTTGTCTAAATTCAGAATTCTATAAATTTTGCACTTCCTAAATTAAGCATCTTGGGATAAAATTTCATTTGCCCTATCCTAGCTATTACTTTGCTACCTTCCTAGAAGTACCCAGTTCTCTGACCAAACTGTACTACTCACTGTTTTCTGAAGACATTTTGCTCCTTCCTCTCTATGTTTCCTTTGCTCATGCTGTCTGAGCCCCACATCAGTTTTCAGAATTCTGTCTTCCTTTGAAAGTTGATAAAAATGGAATGTTTCCAGTGGAGTCTTCCCTGTCCATGCTAGGTAGAAACAATCTTTCATTTTGTCCTTTGCACCATTCATTGCACTTAAAACATACTGTCTTATAATAAAATTATTCATCAATGGGTCACATCCCCTAAAAGACTTTAACTTCAGAAAGTTAGGATTCTTGTCTTATTTATCCTTGTTTCCTCAGGGTCTAGCACAGAAACTAGCTCTATACATCATATATCTTTTGAATAAATAAATAATAGTCCTGGGAATTTTCCCATTGGTGTTTCCAGTGTCCCTCAGTGGCAACTGTTACTTCTGCTGACGTTCCCTCCTTGCTTTTAATCTGCTGTCTATTTGGAAATGAGAATGAAGTGATGGTTGCTAGAGGTGAAACAAATCTTGCAGGCTAATAACACTGACTTAAACTCACAGAGCGAAGTCACTGACTTTAATGAAAGAGACTGTACTCCTTTTTTTAGATAGAGCTAAGTACATGGACTTTTGAATAGCTATTTTTCCTCTCCTCCAAGGCTTTTTCATGTGTGGCTATGGTCTAGGTCTTCCAGAAACCTAATAGCATAGAAAATGGGTCATTACTATAACTCTAAGACAAAGCATTAAATGAGGCAATCAACTTTTTCACATAAAATCATAAGTAACAATCAAAACAGAGAGTAAGATAACAATAATGAGAAAAGGAGAACGATTCACTTGTCATTTTGCGCATGGAACTGATCTCTAAATAAACCCCTTTTCAGCACTGGTTTGGATTTGTCTATATTTCAGAATATAGGAACAAATTATACAGGCAGTAGCCCTCTCTGCAATTGTGCTCCACCTTATAATTAGCAACGAGATTTTGAAGATTCCAAGGCAAGAGGGGTCAGAATGGAAAGGTTGTTCCTAGGCAAAACTGTCAAGACATCAAAGTTCACCTTAACCACTTTCCTAGTTCCCTTTCTATGTATCTTTCCTCTTCACTAGCATTGTCTCTATAACTTCTTTACCTACACCCATTACTGTCATGGGCTCTCTATGTTATCCCTCAGGAATGATACTGGTTCAAATTGGAATGATGATAAAGTTTTTTGTCCCCAGCCTCTATCCTTTCCTTATTCTAATACTTGTTGTCTTCTTTCTCCACTCTGTCTCTATCCCAATGCCAAATAACCATCCAGCATCTTGACATGCTCTCTCCTATCTTTCTCGGACAAACTTCTTCCTAGTACCATCATTTTCACTAAGACATGTCATTAATAAGAGATTAATGTGTCACTATTTGTAGAAGTATCTTCATTTTAACCAGGAGCAATCAACCATATGACAACCATGAATGAAGAGCCTACTGTGTGCCACACACTGTTCTAAGGGCTAAGAATATGTTGAGCAGCCTCTGCCCTCAAAGAACTTAAATTCTAACAAAAAAGAGAAACATGAATATTTATATACCAAATTAATACAAGGTGGTTTGTGGAGGGAGTATATTAGCAACTAGGGAAAGAGGGATCTACAAAAGCTTGGGGTAGGAAGTAGCACTTGAGCTGACACAAATGCATTTGCAGGTACCAGCCTCCTCATCCCACCCTAGAGACCCCAAAATCATGCTATATACTTATCATACTTCATTTTTATTAAGCCAAAGCATTCTAAGACCTGTATCTAAGAGTTCTTTATGATTGCCATAGAAAGTGGGCAGAAAGTATTTTGGAAAACTTAAAATACTACTTAACTGTGGTTGCTTCTAATAGTGATGTTTGATGATGATGATGGTGATGATGATGATGATGATGATGATGATGATGATGACGATGCATTTCCCAGCTGCTGTGACTTTATACTTTGGACTCACCTGGGCATGCAATTTGCTTTTGGAAATCACTGGCCCCCTTATTGGTTGTTCCTGCTATATCTTTAAATTCATTTATTCATTTCAATAAATATAGATTAACTATTATTTC
Source organism: Monodelphis domestica (assembly GCF_027887165.1). Classification (NCBI taxonomy): domain Eukaryota; kingdom Metazoa; phylum Chordata; class Mammalia; order Didelphimorphia; family Didelphidae; genus Monodelphis; species Monodelphis domestica. The sequence goes on along the minus strand of NC_077230.1, from coordinate 47,638,125 downwards.
CAAAGCAAAATGCTGAGAAATGATGACCCTAGACTTGTTGTTTGCATTCTTAATAGGCCAAATTGGAGGTGCCCATCCTGCTACTAAACCCTGAATTCAGTGCTCACAGCCAAAAATGAAAGGTCAAGGGTATTCATGTAGGAAATGAAGAGCGTGACTGAAAACTGCAAGCATATCAGGAGTTTAGGATTAAGAAAATAAGATGTTCTATGCTGTCAACTCAAGCTGTCAATCAACACCCATTATTACCCCATCCATTTGACATGAGATCGATAGTATAACTACTTTCTGATGTCAGATCAATGGTATGACAAACTTTGGGAGTGACAGCTAAACAATAGCATCAGCCTGAGGTATGTGAATGTTATTACCAAGAATATCAACTCAAGTTAAAATAATAAACCACTGTCTTCAAAGTGTTGTGAAAGGAACGTGGAAATTCCCTGAAATTTTCAGTGCTCCCACTTGCTTAGAGAAAAAGGATAAAAGATGTTTTTATTTCTTAGTTTTGCAAAGTATCTATTCAACAACTGAGTTCATGAACAAACTGCAGAAAAATGCAGAGCCCATGGAGCTTGCAAAAAAGTTCTCACAGAAGAAAAGGTGAGAGCTTTCTGTTACTGTTCAACATTGAGAAGTAAGATGCAATCTAGCCAGTACTACACTGAGGGGAGACCTTTGCTTTTCCTGAATGCAATAACTCATATCTCAGGATGGGGCCCAAGACACCTCAGAATCAGTCTAGTATATAGGAAATGTAGGATTGTTTTGGATATTGTGTTGCTATTCCAAATGTCTTTAAAAGTCCCTTACACATAATAGATGTTTAGTAAATGTTTATTGGATTGGATTAGTTTGAATTGGAGTATTCCAAACATGAAATGAGCTATTTCAGAAGGCAGGAGAACCCGTCTCACTAGAGGTCTTCCAACAAAGGTTGAATAATCATTTGTCAGAGATTTTTGTTCAGATTAGATTAGAGATGCTTTTCCATAATTCTTAAGTCTGAGAAGAAGCTGTGATTCTGAGCTGTCCAAAAGTTGCTTGGGTTCCATGAAAAATGACAAACAGGACAATCATTTAAAAACCTGGAAAAACCAGGAGGAAATGATTCAAAGTGAAATAAGTTAAACCAGAAGAATGTTGTACATGGTAACAGCAATAATGTACAATGATTAACTATGAACGACAACTACTATCAGCAATGTAAGATCTAGGACAATTCCAAGAGGTTCATGACAAAAAAGGTTATCCACTATCATATAAGAAACTTGTGCAATCTGAATACAGATTGAAGCATACCAGTTTTCACTTCATTTCCTTTATGAAATTTTTTCTAATATAAGCAATATGTCTTCTTTCACAAATACAAACATGGAAATACATATTACATGATAGCATATGTATAACATATCATATTGCCTGCCATCCAGGGAGGGGGGAGAAGAGGAAAGGAGGAAGAGAAAATGAGAAATAAATCACAAAATGTCCGAAAATAGTTATTAAAAGTTGTGTCTACATATAATCTAAAATATATATTTTTTTAAATAAAGTAATGGGTTGACTCAGAAAATAATAAAGTTTTTACTGGAAGTCTTGTAGGAGATGACAATTTGTTGTGAATTTTGTGACAGATGGATAAATTGTAGTACATGGATAAAATGGAATATAATTTGACTTTTAGAGCTGACAAACATGATAACTAAAGAGAAATATGCAAAGACTTTTATAAACTGATGCAAAATAATGCAGAGCAAAGAAAAAATATGCACACTGATTACAATAATGTTAATAGAAAGAGCAAAACTATCTAAACTAAATATGAAATTATAAAGAAAAAGCATATCCATAAAGAAGATATATGAAAAGACACCTCCCCTGACCTGAATGCTTTGTTGAGGCTGGGATCTATGGGTCTAGAACAATACATATAACATCAAGATTTTGTCTTTTTTTTTCTCTTCTTCATCTTTAAATATTTTGCTATAGGGGATGATTCCTTGAGAGAAAGAGGAAGAAAAAGGGAGGAAATGTAGCCAATTTAAAAACAAAAGAAATCCCAAAAATGTATTTTAAAATAATTAAACTGCAGGGTTTCCATGAGATTCTTTGATTCTATGTGATTCCAGAATTCCTAGTCCAAAACTGAAATCCTGAAAGGTTAGTGAGTGGCAAAGCCAAGATTCAAATCCTGATTTTCCATTCTAAATTCAGATGCTCTTTCCACTAAACCACACTGCCTCTGAAAAGGTATTTTAAAAGACACAACCGACTAGGTCTGAAATCATCTTTGTTCCCAATGAACAGAACTCAGCTGATATCCCTATCATATATTCATCAAGTCATTACAGGTCAACACACCACTTCAGCATTTTAGGCCTTGCCAACTATGTGTAATCATTGAAATGTTCAGCAAAATAGGAGACAGATTCTAAGTCAATTTAAGGGCAGGGTAATAGATATGAGAGGTATTAGGAGTAGTTGTGGGAGGCTTTTTATTCTGATGTAGGGTGTCGGGGAGTATTTCAGAAAGAGTGCACATCCTAGCCACACAATCATAGTAGCTGAAAGGTAGATAATGAGGAGTGTAACCCCTCACACACACACACACACACACACACACACACTTTTCCCCTCTATTTGTATGCCTTTACATTTATTCTTACCAAGAAGCAGTTCCACTTAGTTTTTAACAGCCCAAGTGCCACTTTGTCATCAAGCAGAGATTCCACCGAAGAACTGAGCATTACTTAAAATGTAATGAGGAGTGTAGGAGATGGTGACTGCCAAGAAACAACTCAACAAAAATGACTCAATAAAGTTTCCATCACCAGCTGTTAGAAATGACGACTGACCGCAAATAGGATACATTTATGTTCTACAAATTGCATCCTGGTAGATAGTATTCCTTGCAATTAAATCAAGAGCAGAGAGAAGTTCCTGGAAGAAAGGTAGGCTGACCTGGATGATGGGGTCATTTGGCTTGATAGCCACTGCAAAAGACAGAAAGGAGAATGTGGATCCCATCAGAAGCTAGCTTCTAGCTCAGAAGAAAAGAGAAACTCTTGCAGCCAGTGAGTGAGCAATCCCCTCCAGGAGGAGTGAGGCAACCCTTTGTACTAGACAAAGGCTCATAATTACATCAGGCAATTAGGGGGTAAGTGGTCGTTATAATGGCAACACAGGTGTCACAAAGAATCCCTGGAGAGATAGAGTACCTAACCCAGTCAGAGAAAGCTGGTTTCTCTTTCCCAAAAGAAACTGGGGGGGGGGGGGAATCATGTCTCAAGTACCCTATTTCTACTTGCATTTTATTCCCAATATGCTTACAATAAAGTACTCTTTTTCTTGTGTCTCTCTTCCTCTCTTAAACAAAATTTATTAATTAAATCTATCTGAGGTTGGTCTGGGGCACAGTTTTGGCACATACTAAGCCATAAAACAATTGAATTCAGAAGAGCAATAATTCAAATGTTTCTATCCATATTAATCGCATCTTCCCAACCATCTCTCTGTCATACTGCTTACAATACAGTCATTATCCTTTTCTCTCTCCCACAGAAAACATGAAATTTGTTGTTGAGTCTCTGATGGATGACCACTGACAGGGGAGTCTTTCCATTATCTTGCAAGGGAACCAGGATGCCACATCAGGTGGCTATAGGGTATCACACTTTTCCTTCCTCCATTCCCACTATTGTCTTCCATCATTAAAATAAAAGCTTCTTGAAGGCAGACTGTCTTGCTTCTTTATACAATATTTATATCCCCAGCACTTAGTACCTAGAATATAGGAAATATTTAATAAATACTCTATCTACCTCCTATCACTCAGTTCTATCAGCACTACCAATGACAAACTATGGCCCATCCATCTCTGATTTCATATTTCCCTTTTTCTTGATGAAATTTGAGCAGATTTGTCAAATGACATCAAGTAACATTAGACAAGTCTCCAGTGGTGACTTAGCAACATCCTTCTCTTGGACCTGGAAAAGAATAAAAAGGACCAGCTGTCCAGTCGACCATCTGGCATAGATTTCATTACCTTCAGGAAGTTAACTCCTGGCTTCAAGTGGAAATTATATGATACCATAGAGACCCAAGAATTGGCCCAGAGTTTCAGGAAGGTTTGCACCCCTTGGGTTTTAGATGAGCCATGTAAATGGAGCAATGCCTCTATTCAGTAAGTGTCTATCCTGTCAGAATTTGTGATTGAGAGCTGATTAAACAGGTGAGCAAATTTCAGGAAGCTAATATGTCCCATCTAATCAAGGCTAAGTGTTCTTTCTTTGCCCAAGCCCTCTTATTGGAATGAGTACCACATGGCAATGGGTAAATAATTCTTCGAGGTTGTTTGAGATTCAGATCCTTAAGTAAGTTATCTAGTGTTCATATCATCTAAAGGAGAAGTTATCATGCATGCCTCAAGATGAATGTCACCACAAGAATTAATTACAGCTATACCTCATTATTCAGAAACTCAATATTGCAAAATGGCCTATTACAGTATTTATAAGTCAAGAATGAAATTCACTATACATGATCTTAAAACTCACTATACAGAATGTTAAAGTTCTTCTGACCCCATGTTTTAAAAAAATATAATTTTCCATATCTCTTTATCTGTGGATACGTTTGACATTCAATTAAACAAACATTTATAAAGGCCTACTATGTAAAAGGTACTGTACAAAGTAATGAGTTTATAAACATGAGGGGGGCGAGGGGAGAACCTGATCTTTATCTCAAGAGGTACACATTCTCATAGCATGTAGATACAAATAAATACAAGAAGGGAGAAAACATTAAGAATTGAGGGAAACATTTTCCATAACTTTTTCTCCTTTCAATTTATATCAACCTGTCTATTCCTTGTGGCCAGCAGCTTCCACAAAATATCCCATAATTCCATATAAAATATATCCTCACAAAAGATTTACAAACTATCAAAATGTAAAATATTGAGGATGATCATTAATAAAGGCTAAGGGAATTTTTTTAGCTCTAGATATTAGGTTCATAATTCTGGAAGCTCTGAGCTCTCCTGGACCTTGTTGAATTTTGAAGGAGAATAAAAAATAATTCTAGAACTCATTTTGCTCTACCACCACCAACATGCCACCACCAAAATCTCTGGTAATGTCAAAATCTGACATCTTTTTCCACAGTTCATGTCCCTTAAAGCAACCAAGGTTATTAAAGCATTAACTTAAAGGTTCTCAAGATCATATGCAATTCCTTCAATTTGAAAATTCTTTCCAAGAATAACAAAAATCACAACCTGTCCATTCTTTGTAAACTCTTGTCCATGTCCTCATTCACCACAGAGGGCCCCCACAACATTCCAGAGACATTGTGAGAGTACCAATAGAGCTGTCCTAGCTGTCTATCATCCCTTCACTCTTAATATTTGACAAGTTCATTTTGTTCCTACTTTTCCTGAAAGGAATCTACCCACTGTCTTCCTTATATTCAAATCAAGGCCCAAATTAGTGTCCATCTGTACTATGTGACCCCAGAGAAGCATCCCAATTAAAAAAAAACTGTTTTCCTTCAAAATGAACATAATATGGACAACAGATATTCTTCATCCACTTAGTCTTTCCTATGTGGATGGTCAGAAGAAACTCTTTTGCAAAATCTTAAATTAAAAATTAAAAATAGATATTTCAAATCTTTCAGGGCTTCAAGGCTTGTCGTGACCAGCACAATGACTTCTTGAGTCAGGAGCATTTGAAAGACATCATTATCTGCTGAGAAACCTCTTCTGTTTGGAAAACTCTTTTCAACTTAAACTCTTCTCTGGCTCTCCTCCACCAAAATGGTGCATGCCTTCATTAAGCATCCATCATATAGTTTTATTCTCTTACCTTATGTTTCTGGTTAGAAACATAACAGAGTTGTTTCTGTTGTTATGTATTTCAAGGAATCTTGAGTGACTTTGATGTATGGATGTGAGACACTTTGTTGGAAAATAGCTTTTAAGATGATTTATTGCTCCATCAAATCAAATGTTCTATTATAATCACAAACAATAAGTACAATGGTATCTTTTGTTCCCTACATTTTCAATCAATTGCAAAATACGAATGTGAATCATTGTTGAATATAGATTACAAAAGTCTGCCTAATCTCCACTAATACTGGCATCAAGTATGTTCTCAATTCATATAAAGGTAATTTGTTTAAATATTTGTCTAGAGGGTGATAGATCAGATGTTGTGGATGCTTTTTTAATTGTTGTTGTTGTTTTAATTAATAAGACAAGTTTTTTCCATTTTTTTGGAGTCTTCCTCTCCTTCAGAAACATTGCATCTAAACCCTTCAATGATCTCATATTTGTTGTCTCCTCTACCACAGATGTCGTATATATACATTTGTCCTGAATCATTTGTCTCTCATATCTCCTTTCTGTTCACTTTCAGGAGGTAACATTCACATTTATTTCCATGATTACTTGTGTAGCTGTGTATATTGTTCTCCTAGTTCTGCTCACTTCACTATTATCTCTTGTAGTTCTTTCCTTTTTAAAAAATCAATCTATTCATCACTTCTTTTGAACAGTAGTATTCCATCACAATCATATACCACAATTTGTTCAACCATTGATAGGCAACTAATGGGCATCCTGTCAGGGTCCAATTCTTTGCCAACACAAAGAATTATAAATGTTTTGGAACATATTGGTTCTTCTCCTCTTTCCTTTATCTCCTTGGGAAACAGGCCTAGCAATATTGCTGAGTCTAAGGTCATATTTTTATAATTTTCTGGGTACGATTCCAAGTTGCTCTCCAAAATAAATCAGTTCACAGCTCCACAGTGCATTAGTGTCTCCATTTTCCACATCCCCTCCAATATTTGTCACTTTGTCCTTTTGTCATTTTAGCCAATCTGATGAATATGAGGTGATATCTCAGAATTGTTTTGACATATTTCTCTAATTAGTAGTGATTTAGAGAACTTTTTCATATAGTGTAATATATAGTGTCTATAAAGACAAAGATGGGGAATTGGAAAAACAGGGGATATGGAAGGTTTGTAGCAGGGGTATGAAGGAATTGAAGGGAGAGAGGGAAAATGGCTGCCAGTGAGGAAAAGGAGAGAGATGCCCCCTGCAGAGAGGCTATTTTTTTCTAACCAAATGGGGTGTCCAAGAAATGAGCCACTTTTGATAGCCTGCGGGGATGTTTTCTCTCTGGATTGCTGCCGAATTTGCCCCAGAGCAGGTAAACACAGACCCTCCTGAGAGACAAGCCTTTCCCCAGAATTTGGTCTCCCAGCAGGGGTCAGATAAGGAATGTTTGTAATTGAATGGCTGAACTGAGATTCAGCTCCCTCTATGCTCCAGGAAAGATAGTCCATTTATCTGACTGCGATATTCAAATAAGATAAATTTTAATAACCAGTTCAGATTGGAGAGGTATCAGGGAAAAGGGAAGAAGGATGTCCCTAAATAAGGTTGGAGTCTTTCTCAGCTTTGGAGCTGAGGTCAGGCCTCACAGGCTGGTGGAGGCTTTCTCTTACTCCTGTCTATTCTATATCTGTGCTAATTTTCTTAATTTCAAAAATCTTAGCAGTAGATAGCAAGCAACATGAAAAGTTCTGACTTTCAAAGATGATTGGGCCTGTCTCTTCAGGCTGAAGAAATCGAGGCACTCCTATCCAGACAGGGAAGCCAAAGCTCCTCTCACTACCCCTGCCAAGAAGGAAGTGAAAGTCACAAGACCCATTGTCACTCCCAGTTGCCCCTTCCCCCACCAACTGTCAGTCTTGACAACTTCTTCTCTATCTAATATTCCCATTGTTGCCTGTTCCAACACAGTGGCAGAAAGTCCAGAACTTGTTCTAGTTTCCTTTCCACAATTGTCCCTTTTTTTTGTGACCTTCCCAAAGACACTTATTTTTATTATAGTTACCAATTTACCAAATCTACTCTAAGGAATTCTATGCAGGAAAGTTTGGGTAAGGGTAGTTTTAAGGTTTTACAATAAATTCAGTGCAATAAATGTTTAAACAAAACCATTACAAAGAAATTTGAATCTTTATGCTAATACTACTTATTCTTGCTAAGTTAACTAAAATAGTTTTCCTATTATATATATATATAATTATTATTTATAAACGATTATATCTATATATATCTATATATATTTCCATTAAACACAATTTCAGCATCAGCTTTACAATAAACAGTTAAAAGTTTACTATCTGCAAATGCAGCTTAAGTTTATTCCTATGTATAACTAATTATCTATGCTATGTTTAACTTAACTTACTCCTAATCTATTCCCTACTTATTATAACTATTGTCTAAATCTCTACTCTAATTTATAACCTAATCTTATGTACAACATATATACATGCTATGCTAAATATTTACAGACTCTAATCTGTTACTAACCTAATTATAGTATATACATTGTTTATAGAGATTATTTGCATATAATACAATAATATACATTGTTTCACGTCCTGATGTCAGTCAAATAGGAATATATATTGATCTTTCTATTTGCCTAAGACCTTATGGAACTAACTATATACATATTTACATTTTGCATAAATACAATTTCAGACACTTGTTTACTTAAACAAGGTCTCCCAATATGTCAGTTTGTGATTTTGTGTTTTGTGTCTAATAATGTTGTGTTGAATTAATACTATCATTTCTTCATATTTCCACTTCTGATGTTGACTGATGGAGCTCTTCTTTCTTCCAAGTTATGTAGTGATGCATGCTATTTCCCTAATATGTGAAATTACTTTTGTTTTATTATTTCAAGACACTCAGTCTTACATATAAGTCTTGTTTTCCATCTGTTCTCTTTTTATATAAACAAATATACAAAGTTCAAAGTCTTAGCTGTCCATTTCAGTTTTTCCTCTTTGTTTCTTCTCTCTAGCAGCTTTTCTTGTTGTTTTTCCTCTGGGCTGGCTTAAAATCTTTTCCTCTGGGATGCTTTTCTTCTCGGATGCTTTTCCTCTGGGCTGGAAAGTTGTCTTCTCACTGTGGCATGCTTGACTACTGGGATCTTGTTGTCTCTAACTATTATTTCTTTGTGGTGTACTTTTTGATGTTAATCAGTTTTGTTTTCATTTCTCAGCACTATCTTTTGTCTAATTATCTTCTATGTCTGTTACAGTGATGTTGAATTTTTCTGGTTTTATGTGGGAACAGTGGAACCATGAGTCTTTCCCTACAATTTTTATAGCTGTTGGGGTAGTAGGCAATACTTCATGTGGTCCAGTCCATTTTATGTCTGTAGCCAATTTTCTATTGAAATTTTTTAAGAATACTATGTCTCCTGGTTTGATGTTGTGCAAATTGTAATCCAGGGGTATTATTTGTTGTATCAAGTCCATTTCATGCAACTCTGCTATTCTCATTTGAAAAGCTTGTATATATTTTGTTAATTGACAGTCTCCACCTATCATTGCAATGTAATCTGGTTTACAAGTCCTTCCTTGTCAAATTGCATGTCCATATTGCATCTCAAATGGATAGATTTTAAGGATCACAAACTATCAACAACCATACAAAAAATGTTCAATTTTATTTACTCTGGAGTATCATCACACATTAATCAAATTGACAATGATCATTAGAAATGAAATTTGCATTGTAGGGACTGGAGAAAGCCAGTCATCCAAACATATAATTGATAATGCTATGAACTTTCAAATTCTAACAGAAAGTAATTTAAGAAAAATGAACAAACTTCATATCCTTTGATCCATGAACCTACTACCAGATATATAACCTAAGGAGGTTAAAGGTTGAAAATATTCCATGTGTATCAAAATACTCATGACAGTTCTTTCTATGACAAAAAAAAACCCTTGAAATTTACTATGTGCCCATTGAATGGGGAATGGTTAAATCAATTATGATATATGATATATGGATTTGATGAAATTTTAGCATTTAAGAAATGGCAAATTGAGAAATTCCAAATAACATGAGAAAATTTATATGAACTAGAATAAACAAAGCAATCAGAAAAAGAATATACATAATTATTATAATCATTTAAATGAAAACAACATTTAAAGCATCAACTAATTCAAATTAAATGCAATGACAAATATTGACCATGAGGACAGAGGATAAAAACAAACCTCTACCATCACAATATATACTATAGACATATTTTTCTCTCCATTCATAAAGTTTTCTCTCCAATGCAGTCTCATTTCCACATGCCATAACTATTTTGATAATTTTATGATTAATTTCCCCACCTCAAATCTCTCCTCAATTCAGTCAATCTTCCACTAAACTGGAAAAGTAATCTTACTAAATGAACACCTGACCATGTAACCCTTCTACTCAAGGAACTCCAATGGCTATCTATTGTCTACAGGATCTATTATAAAATCCTTTGTCTTTTAAATTATTTCACAATCTGTTGCTTTCCTACTTTCTGATCTTTATATGCTTTTTTTTAAACCCTTACCTTCCATCTTGGAATCAGTGCTGTGTATTGGTTTCCAAGGCAGAAGAGTGGTAAGGGCTAGGCAATGGGAGTTAAGTGACTTGCCCAGGGTCACACAGCTGGGAAGTGTCTGAGGCCAGATTTGAACCTAGGACCTCCCATCTCTAGGCCTGGCTCTCAATCCACTGAGCTACCCAGCTTCCCCCTCTGTATATATTTTATTCCCCTCCATAGTACTCCCCAATCCAGTGGCATTACCTTCCTTGCTGTTCCTCACACATGACAATCCATCTCCTATTTGTGCCTTTTCAGAGGCTATTCCCATATCTGTAGTGATCTCCCTATACACTTCCAGCTTCTAGCTTCCCTGGCTTCTTTCAAGATTTAGCTCAAATCCCACCTATAAAAGCTCTTTCCTTGTTTCCTCCTTAAAATGTTCACTGAAACATTTTCAGGAGTGATTCTTCTAAAAATCTCTAAATTTGCCATTAACGAAAACAGATTACTATTCTAGATTTGGGAGTTAATAAAGGCAAGCCTTGCTCTTTTTATCTCTTTGTAATTAGGACCACACCATGAAGTGTGCTCATCGTTGCCTTTCCTAGTTCTAGTAGCTTTCAGGTAACTTGTCTTCATGAGGCTACTTGCAACCCATAGGTCTTAAGGACTTATAGTTGAGATGATAAGTCCTTTTTAGTGGCTGTTTGATCTGGAAGAGCTGGTAATTCAAGAGTGTAGTTTTTAAAATGAGTGGTGTCACTCATTTCTCTCTCTTTTCTTCTGATGCAAATCTTATCCCTACTTCAATACTCCCAGAGAAAGTGACCACCAAGAAAAAGATTGGTCTAAGTCTACCCTGTTTTACCAAAAAAACATAAACTCTGGAATTGTTTGGACATTACATAGCTGAGATGATATGTTAAATGTCAATTTAGCAGTCCTGTAAACTGCTTTATAGTCTTATAAGATTTAAGTATCAGTCTCCAGAGAGATTATAATAGCAGTTATAAGTTAAATTACTGAATCTTCTTTTAAGCTGTTCCATTAATGCACTCTGTGAGTCTTTTGTATTCATTAGAACTTTGAACATAATTAGAATACAAATAGAACACAATTAGAATTGTGTTCATTAGAATTTTTGCGTAGAAGAAATAAATACCTGTGTAAGAGCTGATTGACATTGTACAGAATACCTTTTTTACTGCTCTTTTGAAAAGGATCTAGACATGAGCCAAAACTTAAGCCTTTAGAAATTTGTCTCTAGGTCCAGGAGTTAATAAGTCAAAGAATATGAGGAAAAAGGAAGCCTCTCATCTCCCTCACTCCCCCACCCCCCTTTTAGGTCAAGCTCCTCTAAGACTGAACTGGGTATAGATCTCATTCCTGATCCCAGAATTAAAGAGAATCTCTTAGTCCATAAAGATGTGAGTACATTTCCTCATTTCCTGGGATCCACACTGAACTTTCTTTATGTTAGAGTTCCATTAAGACCCAAATCATCATGTTTCTATATCCATATATCAATATCTCTACAGTGACATGAGTAGATTGATAGATTGATTGCTCTTGGCATAAAAGCTATACTTTCCTTTCATACCTAAATACTTCTCTCTTCTCTGACTCTTTAAAAATGTGATAATAATTGTAAAGTGCTTAGCACAGTGTCTGGTATGAAGAGCACACTCCATAAATGCCAGTTATTATTAGTATTATATTAAAAATAAATCATGAATTTAATGATTATCATGATGAGGTAAAGAGATCCAAAATGGAAGTCACCTGATGTCTTCCCTTGTCTCCAAGCAGAACCATAGCAAAGCCAGCTAAATGGATGTTTTTTTCAAGACATTCAGAAAAAGATGTCCAATAACTTCTTTTACTAACACATAACAACCCTCATCATCTGAAAACTATTCTTCCTTCTAACCTGAATCTCTCCTGTGGAGTTTGAACTCATTTGTTTACTTTCATACTTGGGGGACAAAGAGGACAATTGATGACAATGGTCATCATCCAACTAATAATAAAATTTCCATTCTCTTGATGATTGTTATTTGATCATCTCTTGTGCCCCTTTTTCCACTGAGATTAATCATGTGACTTTTTTTAACCTTCCCTTATTGGTTCTCTTTTTCAAAACTTACATCATTTTCTTTGCTCTTCTCTGAACCATCCTCAAGCTTCTTATGACTATTTTAGTTCTGTATACTCAGTAGATGCTCCACAAACTTGTTGATTGATTGATATGAGGAACTTTATAATAAGTCCATCATCTTTAAATATATATCTTATTGGTTCTATAGCCAAAAACCTCACATCTCCAGACACCATCAAAACAAGCATCAAACATTTCTTCTTCCTAATCATTAAGCTCATCTTCTCAATTTCAAAGGTTTAAGGGATGATTGCAGATTCTGAATGATGTGCTAAATTTATTTCAAAATAGCATTTTGTTGAAACACCTTCAATGAGTGTCAAACATTTTTAATTTCCAATTCTTGTTAACAGATTCACTGCTACTACCTTTAGAAACATTGCAACATGGCTATGGCAATATTGTTAGCTCAGAATTTTCATGTTATTATTTGCCTAGTGAATTGAGAGACAGTTTCTAAGGTCACAGTGAGACCAAATAAACCATTACTAGCACACCTTTCTTTTTTCTTAAGCACCTATGGAATAGACAACGCTGTTCAGGGGTCATAAAGTAAGATATAGTTTATGCCATCTAAAATTTTATCTAAATGAAAAAAATAAGGCACAAGTATATTTAGATATTAGATATGTATATTGAGTCCCATGAATATTTATATATATGTAAATATAGGATAATATATTTTCAGGTAAGCCTCACAAAAACTAATATAAGCCCATTCTTTCTGTAATGGGGGAACAATTTCAAGAATGAGATAATTTTCATGTTCAATTCAAATTCCTGTTGCAAAGTCTAGCCAAATATAAGATCACTAAAAGTCATGTTCAGCTATCCACATCCAGAGAAATAACTCTGGGGGTAGAAACACAGAAGAAAAACAACTGCTTGATCACATGGGTTGACAGGGATATGGTTGGGAGCATAGACTCTAAACGATCACTCTAGTGCAAATATCAATAATATGGAAATAGGTCTTGATCAATGATACGTGTAAAGTCCAATGGAATTGAGCATCAGCTATGGGAGGGAGATGAGAGAAGGGGAGGGAAAGAACATAAATCATGTAACTGTGGGAAAATATTCTCAATTAATTAATTTAAAAAATTTTTTATTTAAAAAAAGTCATGTTCAAAGGACTTTCAGAATCACAGAAGCTTTTAAAGTTCTTTACAATAACTAAGAATTAAATAACCAGAATGGTAAATATATAAAAGTCTTTTAGTTTATGTTCCCAGATAAGTGTACAGTAAGATTCACAGTACACTGGACCCAAAACTAAGTGTGCAGAACAGATTTTTTTAAAAGTAACTTTCACAACCTCATTGCTCTTCCTTCATCTGGACCTAGATTGAATTTCTCTACTACAAGAAAGAGGTAATATTGCAAAACGGAAAGTATGACAGAGTTGGAGTCGGGAAAAACATAGGTTCAAATTCCACCTTTGACATTAAATTTTGTGTGGCAGCATCATTTAACATCTCTAAACTTCAATCAAATTTTCTATGACTAAAAGTTAAAGATGGGTTACAATCTATGTTAGTGGAAGAAGTGACAAAATCACAAGCTTCTGTCATATCAACTACTAAAAGAAGACCTAAATATTGTCCCAAAAAGATTATTATTTGGATTTAGATTCCAAGAATTCTGTTTCAAATCCCTGGCTCAAATAAAGTTAAATTATCCAGACAATTCAACAAGAACTTCTTATTTGTTCCAGGCATTGTGCTCTGCCATTACTATTGATGTGATTTTGGACAAGTCACAAATAATTAATAAAGTATTTTTGATAATGACAGTCATTCAAAATCAGAATTGTAAGTTTATTCTCCAAAAATTTTTTGTGGGGCTACATTCATCAAAACCAATTAAAATAGTTTTCCTAGAAGTTTTTTATCAAATAGTCTGTGTTCTTTGGCTTCTTAAACACTAGGATGAGGCATATGTTTAGGAAAATGGCATACCACTCCAATATCCAGAAGAACAACAACAAAGTGTTAAATGTGAATGCCAAATAATTTAATATTTGTTGACCAAATTCATTTTATGTACAGAATACTGGTTGCAACTCATGGAGTCCAAATGAATGAAGAAGTATGTGAGTTATATTCTTATGGATTGGAGCAGAGAAAAAGTTATTTGGGAAATAAGCATAACATGACTTGATTCAGAAACTTGAACCTGGGTTCTCTGACTCCAAATCTTTAGTTTTCTCTTTCGTGAAAAAAAGGATAATAAAAATTGCACTATATTCTTCTCATAGTTATGAAGATTAAATCAATGAATCAATTTATTAAATATTTACTGTGTGCTGGGCATTGTGTTAGGCACTCAAGATATAAAAATAAAACACTCCATGACTTTAGGGAGTTTACATTTTCCTAGCTTTAAGGATAGATAAATAACCACTACACAATACCATCTTTCACAGAGGACAAAATGGCAGAAATTTCAAGGAAAATATTCTTAAAGTAGCAGTGAAAGAAGTCTAGCTTTATGAAGTTTTCTATCATATTGGGAAGTAGTAATTTTCTAATCTAGTCCTGGTTTTAAAAACTAGAAGAATAGATCAATGAAATAGTTGTGAAATAAATGTGAAAGACAGAAATAAAAGCATGCATCATTCTGGGGTTTAGGAAGCCCAAGAAGACAGACTACTTGATAAAATAATCTTTATTTGACAAAAACTTCTAGAAAACTGAGAAGTAAGTTGATGGGTGGGGGGAAGGATGGTTTGCACTAGCATTTTATGCCATATACATGCAAAGGATTTGTCGCTTCCTTAGTGTAAAGGACTCTTAATAAAGGAATTGCCTCCATCAAGTAGATTGCAAACCACCTATGAATTAGTAGATAACTCCAATATGCTCACTTATAACACATAGAGGTTAAATGACTGTCTTGTGATCACATATCAGAGAAAAGATTTGAATCAAGGTTTTCCTTAATGTAAGTCTAAGATCCTATTATTATGACACTACCACTTTATTAACAATAAGTTACAAATATATAAATGGTTTAAATATTAAAAGTCCAACATCCAAATTGATTTATTATTTTAAAGCATAATTTAAAAGTTGAGACTTCCACCATTGTGGGTTGTAAGAATTCACAATTAGACTAAATAGCCTAATTAAATTATTTGAAAAGCACAAACCAAATCAGTACAGTCAGAATAAGAAGCTATATATGAATGTGAGGGGGGAGAACTTCATGTTGAATTTATTCTAATAAAGTTCTTACAGTAAAAAGGTATAGTGTATTAAAACAAATATTTCAGACTAGGAGCCATTGACTAATATAAAAGAGATAAAGAGATGTAAGGAAATAAATTCAAAAGAAGAAATTCAAACTATCAACAACCATATGGAAAAAATCCAAAATTACTAATAAGAGAAATAATACTTTAAATCTTTCTATGGATTTGTCCACAAAATTAGTAAAGTTTGGGGGGGGGGGAAGCAATATTGCAGAGACTATGTGAATAGAGGCCAACAATTTCTGTTAGTGGAGCTATGAAATGGTCTAACCATCCTAGAAAATAATTTTAATTCTACAATAAAGGCTATTATTAAACTGTTAATATCATTTAGTATAATAATATCATTTCTGGGTTTGTATTTCATCCTTCCCCCACCACTCCACCAAGGAAGTCAATAGCAGAAAGGTCATATGTAGTAATATTAAAAGGTAGGAAACAAAATTTGATCAATTGATTATAGAATAGCTGAACAAATTATGGCATAAAATATATGATGGAATAGTATTGTATTTTAAATAAAGTGAAGAATTAAGAGATGAATAAAAATGTAGGACTATTCATAATAAAAAATCAAACAGATAGAACACTATGTATAATATGCTTATTATAATATAAAGACAACACTAAAAGTCAGCATATCTTAGGTCAAATACATGGTCAATATAGATTCCAAGTTATTAAAGAGGAAATATGAACCCTTCCTTTCTATCAATAAGAGATAAACAAGAAAAAAATGGAAAGTTACATGTGCCATGTCCCAATCACTCTATTATCTAGGATGATATATTAATTAAATTTGCTTAACTGTTTTAAAATTAAGGACAGGGAAACTTTTACTTGGAAAGTAACTGATGTGTCAAAACAAAATACAGCAATTTAAAAAACTTAAGAGGTAACAAAAGTGGTGGGAATGGGGGTTTAGGAATAGAAGAGGTCCCTGGATTTAATAATAAAGTCACTACATGACCTTGAATATAACTATTTTAGAAGAGGTGATCGCAATATAAAGAGTAGGTGGGTGAAGACATGAAAGGAGTAAGTATAACTATTCTTAGAGATTGATCAGTGAAGGGAAAGATGAATATGAAATAACACTTTGATGAAGTAACAGAATCAAGGGAACATTTGAGAGTGGTTTTGGTCTAGGGGTTTGGGAGTTAAATATTTTTAATATGGAAAAGGTCGAATTTTATTTATAAGGAAGGCATATAAAAGGGCATCTTTCCCTAAGAATAAGAGCAAACAATTTGTTAAGGGATTTGAAACTATTTGCAGAAAATAGATCAGACTTCCATTACTTAAGACCAGAGGACACAACTAGGAATATTGAGTGGATGGGACTTCAGCTTTTTGTAAGAAAAATTTCCCTAAGAATTAGAACCAACCAAAAATGAAATGGGCTACCTTGGAAAATGGTGAGCACCAGGTTACCTAAACTGTAGCAAGGAATTTTTGTAAGTTGGGCAACCAACACAAACTATGACAAGCAGAATTTGAGAGAGATGGGATGGAGCTGGAGCTCTCCCCAGTGTACCATCTGGTAGTTTCCAATTTTAATTAATTATTTTTGCTAATTGAGTGCTAAGCTCCTTTTTCTATATTAATAAAGAACTCCAAGTACTGTCAGCACCCTCTAAATTTGGCTCTCTAAATTTATCACCTTCTAAATTTCTCCCAGGAGGGCTGAGCTCTCATTGACCCACCCTAGATCCAGTTTCTCCCTTTACTGAAGGACTTCAAGTAAAAACTGGATCACCACTGGTTTAAGAGGTTGTAGAACAAAGGTTCTTGACTTTTTAGGCACCATGGCTAATAAAGCCTATAGACCCTGTCTTAGAATAATGCTTTTAAATGCATGCAATAAAATATACAGAAGTATAAAGGAAATCAATTGAAATGTGGTTATCAAAATATTTTAAAAAGACAAGTTCATTAATTCCAGATTAAGAACCTTGCAGTAGAGGACAACCTTATCTGAACAGATAATGTCTCAATTCCCTCTAACTCTGAGAGTCTATAATTCAAGGGCACTGGCAAAAGTATTAGCCTTGACCAAGAAGGGAGCCACTTGATTCCTAAGAACAAAAAGGCAATAAAGGCTGACATTTATAGCACTCTAAGGCTTTTGAAGTACTTTATAAACATCTCATTAAATTATATTAACAATGAAGTGCGTGTTATAGTTATTATCATTCCCATCTTAAAGATGAGGAATCTTTAAGTTGTGAATTACTCGTCACATAATTATTAAGTGTCAGAGGAATGATTCAAAGCAGCTCACTTTAAGGCACTTCCAAGTCACCCAGTGAACAGAGCCATGAGCCTGGAGGTCAGGAAGACCTCTGTACAAATCCAGCCTTAGACACCTACTGACTGTGTGACCCTGGAGAAGGCACAACTTCTGTTGGTCTCAGTTTCCTTAACTAAAAATAGGAATAATAATAGGACCTTCATCACTGAGTTATTGTGAGGATCAAATATGACAATATTAGGGGGAGAAGAGAAGTGCTTAGCTTAGTGTCTGGCACATAGTTGGTGCTATATAAATGCTTATTCCTCACCCCTTCCTTCTTCCCTCCTTTCTCTTCCTAAATGCAAATCCAGTACTCTTTGTAGTACATCATTTTCTTGGGCTAAGATATTTAAAGGCCATTATCAACAGACTACATTCCCTTCTTCAAACATAACAGCCCTTATCAAAGAAAAACAAGATATAAACAGAACATCTTTCTGCCCTGAAATACACACTGTCTCTTAGGGTTATATTTCTCATCATTCTTGGTCTTGAGACTGTTTTAAATAATGTATTTCTGATTTGAGAGAAAGAATAGCACCATGGTTAGGTCTTGACCTAGATTTAAGCCCTATCCTTAACATATACTAATTTTGTGATTTTGAGCAAGTCAGTTAAACCCTAAAGAACCTCAGACAATTTTAAGACTGTAAGTTACAAGTGAGTTGCTATATATGCTAATGGAGAGCACTTTCACACTGTGAGTCCCCTAATCTGATGAATCACAAGAATTAACTAAAACAAAGAGAAAAATTCTGATGCACAAATATGGCAAAGTTGATAAACCTCAAAATATTCTGGTCCTGCAAACTTTCTAAGAAAGCAGCATAGATAAATGACAGTTGCTGGGATTACTCATGATAAATGGGTCTGCCACAGAGGATTAAGGTTGAAGCCTTCAGAGACCTTCTGATTTCAACCTGAAGGTTTCTCAGAAACTGTCCTGGTGTGACAACAGAACATCTGCTCAAAGAAAAAAGTGAAAAATGGGAATGAGGCTGTGCCACCTGAGCCACTCAAACATTGGTAAGAGTAAACAAGCTATTATCCTTGAATTGGTGAATATATAATGTGTTTACCACCCAGGACAATGAATACCAGCTTATAAATACCATCATCTCTTTGAATATAACTAGCATCCTATTCTTTCCCTTTTTACATCATCATTCTCATTCCCTTTCTACTCCCACTATTACACGAGCTGTCAAAATGTCACTAAAGACGATATGGGTACAGTGGGGAAATGCTGTATGCAAAAGATTAATATTAATGCCAAGAAACTCTAAGGAAGGAAAAAAAGGACAGTCACTGGTGATGCCTAGTATGTATTAATAGGAGACTTTCTGAAGTGGCAGATGTGTAAATGGGCTACAATGAACATGTGTTTCAAAAAAGAGGGGGAAGGGGATTTTAATGACTGGAGCATTGAAATGAAAGTCAAAAAGTCTCAAATTCTGTTCCTAGCTCTGCCAGCAATTGATTGAGCAAATATGAAAGTTATAGTACCTTTCCACTCTGGGTCTCAGTCTTCCAATTATCCAGACCAGAGACTATTCCTCCCCAATCTGGGTGAGTTTATCCACACATTTTAAAACTCCACTCTGAGATCAAGCTCAAATGGCTAGTGAGGGACTACAACTATCTGACCCTAGACCATTCTTCCCAACCTTCCATTCTGGATATCTTGAGATATCTTACCATATACTCTTTGCATTTCACATGATCTCCAACTGTCATTTTCATTTCCACCTCATGCTTGCAAGAATAATTACATGAATACTACCATTGTTTATGGCGGGGGGGGGGGGGGGGGAAACATGACAATGGACTGCTCCAAGGAACCACTTAAAATCCTTGTGACCTTTAGACAAAAACTTATTTCACTAAGTCCTTTGAGGTCAGGGACACTTTTGTCATATACACAGAACCTAGCATGATGACTGGCATTAAATAGATACCTTACAAAGTTTCCTCATTCAGTCAGTTTTCCTAACTTTAAAATGGTCATGATGAATTGTTCCATTCTGATCCTGAACATATATTCATTCAGACAATAAGGAGAGAAAATTTTGACTCCTGGTTGAAGGGAGACATTCTCCAGCTCTAGATACCATATGACCACCTACAAGAATAAAACTACTTCTTAAAGAATGACAGGAACACACAAGCTAGAGAACAAGGAACAGGTGCAATAAGTCTGCAGGATCTCTGGTTACTTGGAACAGCTGGTTCCAGGCAGAAATGTTTGGTACAAATAGAGTAACCTCTGAACAGAACAACTCCATAACTACATCCAGCCACAGAAAAGCAGCTCTGCAAAGGAGTTTTCCTGGGACAACAAGTACCATTCCTATCTCCCCCTCGCCAGAATCTAAGATGCTGTCCTGAAAAGAAACAGCAAAGAATGCAACATGGGAATGTTGGAAGGAGTTAGACATCTAATACTGTAGAGTAGAAAAGGTCCAGACATCTCCCTAGCGTTTAATCCTTAGAAACCTAGTTTTGCAACAATAATCCTCAAATGGGTAAAAAGGGAATCAATTTCTAAAAACCAGTCCCAAAGATATGTCATGATGACTTTTACAAGAAATGTTCCACTTTAGTTCCAAAATAAGAGGTGCCACATTTCCTTAGCATGACCACAAGATATGGGGAAAGAATAAAGTTTGTGTAAAACATTGTTGTGGCCATGGCCATTAAACCATCTCCCTGATATCTCCTCATAGAACCACAAAATCTCAGTCGGAAAGAATCCCAAAGGTCAGCTAATCTACCTATACATGAACAATAATCCCCACTACAAAATATTTGGCAATTGATCATCCAGTCATTGCTTGAATACATACAGTGAAGGAGAGCTCACTACTTCCATAGAGAGACTCTTTCTAAGAGAGTCCATTCCACTCTGGGTTGGCTCTAATTGAAAAAAAAAAAAAAAGGCTTTTGAGGTTGGTTTTTTTCCTAAACTCAATCCAAAATTTGACTCTTTATAACTTCCTCTATTAACTTTATTTGATCTGGAAGCTTTGGAATTTGGCTATAATATTCCCAGGAGTTTTCATTTTGGGATATCTTTCAGGTGGTGATCAGTGGATTCTTTCAAGTTCTATTTTATTCTCTGGAGCTAAGACATTGAAGCAATATTCCCTTATAATTTCTTGAAATATAATGATGATGCTCTTTGATCATAAATGTCAGGTAATCCAAAAATAATTCTTAAATTATTTCTCTTTAATTTATTTTCTAGATCAGTTGTTTTTCTAGTGAAATATTTCAAATCTTTTTTTTCATTATTTTTACATTGTTTTATTGTTTCTTGATATCTCATAGAGTCATTAGCTTCTGCTTGCACAATTCTAATTTTTAATAAATTATTTTCTTCAGTGAACCTTTGTCCTCTTTTTTCATTTAGCCAATTCTGCTTTTTTAGAAGTTATTTTCATCAGTGAATTTTCGTATCCCTTTTTCCATTTGGTCAATTTTGGTTTTTAAAGTATTATTTTCTTCAGCATTTTTACCTCTTTTACCAAGCTGTAAATTCTTTTCATAATTTTCTTCCTTTGCTTTCATTTATTTTCCTAGCTTTTTTTCTTGCACTCTTTTTATTTTAAAAATCATTTTTTAGCTCTTCTAGGAATTCTTCAAAGGACTTGTGTTCAATTTACATTATTTTTCCTTTGAGGCCTTTCTTGTAGCTGTTTTGACTTCATTGTCTACTTCTGAGTTAATGTTAGACCTGTTCTGTCACTATAGTAGTTTCTTATAGTAGTTTTCTTTTTTCTTTTTTCTTTTTGCTCATTTTTCCACTTTTTCTTTATTTGAAACTTTATGTTAATGTTGAGCTCTATTCCCAACATGGTGGGGTGGACAGACACTATCTCAAGATTCCGGCTTCACACTTATGTTTTCTGAGCTAGTTCTGAGAATCTGAAAGTTTGGGGTGTTTCCAAGGCAATGTGATCAGGGGAGAAGTAAGGTCTTCTCTCCAGGTCTCTCTCTCCAGGTCTGCACTCTGGTCCTTCCATGAAGGACCTGTGATCCCTTTAAAATGTAATTAATACTGCTCTACAGGGTTCCTGATCCCTTGAGACTAGAAATTATACTGCTCCTCAGTGCTTCAACTCCCTCTTGTCCAAAGATACTCCACCCTGCCCTTGAATTGAATGACTCAGAAGTGGTTATAGGCAATGCAACTTCCAAATAGCATCTGGTCCTACATACAATACTAAAAAGGGGGTCTATTTCTGTTTCTACCACCTAGTCATAGCACTGGTGGCTTCATCTACATGGGCTGCAAACCAGCCTCCACCCCCATTTCACATATATCTTTTTCCAAATTCTTAAGTTTTCTTGGGCTAGAAGAATGTTTCACTCTAACCTTCTATGAGCTCTGCCTCTCCAGAATTCAATTTGAGGCATTATTTTAGTTGTTTGGAGGGAAATGTTGGGAAGATTCAGTTGAATATTTTCTCTACTCTACCATCTTGGCTCCACCTCCTGAAGACCAAGCTGAATTAGTTTAATCTTTCTTTTATCCAATTATGCAAATTATCCAGATATTTGAAGAGAGCCATCATGACTTCATAATGCATTTAATGTTTAGACCTTTTCCCTTCTGTTAGTTACAAATTCCTGAATCTTTTAATATGTGGTGATAGGGGCATTCGGGTGGCTCAGTGGATACGTCTAAAGATGGGAAGTGTTGGGTTCAAATATGACCTCAGACACTTCTTAGTTGTGTAACCCTGGGCAAATCACTTAACTCTTATTGCCTAGTCCAATACTTAGTATAGATACTAAGGTAGAAGGTAAGAGATCTGTTTGTTTTTTAATTAGCTAGTTATATGACATATTTGCTGAAGAAGTAAAATTGGAGTAAGGATGACATGGGTTCAAATCCTGCCTCAGGTCCTCACTAGTTTGTTGGCAAGTCATAATTTTTATAAGCCTCAGTTCCCTTGTCTGTAAAATAGAGATAATGATAGCACCTACCTCATATTCTTGTTGTAAGAATCTGCTTTGCAATATGTGATAGAGGTTTCAAACCCCAAAACTGGAGTTACAGTCTGGGAAATTGCTGGAGCCTCAACCACAATGGGAGAGGGGCCCCAGGAGAGATTCTGGAATCTTAAGAGAGCAGGAGATTCTGTGGGAGAGGCAGTTTGCTCTCTCAATCCTGAGACAGCCTGAGGAAAAGGTCTGGTCAAGACTTGCTCATGAGAAAAGACTTACATCTTTCTCCTGGTGACTGGACACCTTCCCACCCCTAATTCTAAACTGAAGTGGCCATTTTGAGAAGACACAAAGCAGCTGACAAGATCACCTCACAGTTCCTGGTGCCCTGGGTCTGAACTGTGCCCAGTGGGGCCAAGACCAGGGCCATCCAACCCTGAATCTCTCAAGGGCCCAAGGTTGCCAAGGCCTGAGTTCTTCAACTTGAGGAAGGGATAGCTAGAATAGGGAGACCTTTTTTCCCCCTCTTTCTTCACAAACCACTCCTGCAGCCATTTCCCTGTGTTATCCCCAAATTGATCATTTAGAATAAAGTTTGTTGTTGTCCCCCAACTGATTCTAGTGTGAGTGGGGAAATAGTTCCAGCTTAAGAGGAAGAGTAACTTCTCTCTCTCTGAGGAGAGAAGCTCTATATATCATAGTATTAAAGGGAAGTCAAGAGGCAGTTTGAGTGAGCAACCATAGCTGAGGGGAGGATGAAGGGGGGAACTATAGATTCACTCCTCCTCTCCTCTCCCTTGGCCAAGTTAAACCGCAGCTGTCTCTCCTGGACCCTGCCTTGAGAGGGGAGGTCTCCATTCTTTCTCTTTTTACCACTTTTTACCATAATATGGAAGTAGGTCTTGATCAATGACACATGTAAAACCCAGTTGAATTGCTCATTTGCTACAGAAGGGGGGAAAGAAGTGGGGAGGGAACAAATATAAATCATGTAACCACGGAAAAATATTCTTAATTAATTAATTAATTGAATTTTTTTAAAAGAATCTGCTTTGCAGAACTGAAAACACTATATAAATATGAGCTATAAGTATTATGTTGAAGCCTTTCATCGTCCTGATTAACCTTCTTGATGTTCTCATGCTTCTCAGTGTTTCTTTTTTCCCAAAAATGTGGCAAACAGTATTGGACAGAGTATTCTAGCTACAGTCTACTTGCAAATGACCCCTCAATACTAACCATTCAACATGGATCTATGTATGTACACTCCTCTTTCTTCATCTGAAGAATTGCTTCCAATAATGCTTATCCTGATTTATCTCACTAAGATGTCATGAGAAAAGATTAGGCCAAAAATACTGAAATATTTTTATTTTCATAGAGAAAAAGATTAGTAAATGTGGTAGGCACAGGGCCACTGAATGAATGCTAAAGTTTCCAGAAGCATACAATCTTCTGTAATATCAAATGCCTATAAAACTTAAGAGATTAAACCAAAGCTAAGTAAAGAGACCTTGACCTACTTTTCACAGTTCTAGAGATTGTTTTAAATGCAGAAAATAATACACATTCTAAAAGGTTAAAAAAAAACTCTCCTGTCATCATTCAAGTAGCTATTGTCCACATATCTATCTAAATTTTACATCTCTGACCCACCAGTGCAGAACAAAACTCTTCACATCTTTTTATATTATTATTGTAAATATCCAGCTTTCCATTTTCTGTCCCTGTCATTGTTTTCTGTAGACAGGTACCATTTCTGTCATTCAAAATGTGTTCACTTATCCATCTAGTATAGTTTTGAAAGTGGCATATTTGTTTCCAAACTCACAAGCACTAGGCTATAACTGCAAGCTTACAGCTTAATAGACTTACACTTCTACTACGTGAACTCAATATTAAGGAAATTAAAAGGGAAAAGCAAATTCAATTCAACACACATTCGTTAAACATCTACTCTGTGGGAAACACTCTATAAATGCAAAAATAAACAACAAAACAGCCCCTTTTAGAGGGGTTTACAGACTAAAATTAAGGAGAAAGTATAAAGCATATTGACCTCATCTCAGTGTTTGAAACAATCTTAAAGGTTATCTGGTCCAAAGTAAGCATGACTAAGAATTGACTCTACTTCTTGCCAGTAAGAGTAAAACTCATTACCAAACAAGGCAGACATTCACTTTTGTATAGTTCCAATTATTAAGAAGTTGAGTTTGAAATAAGTTGGATTTCTATGTGTGTGTATCTGTGTGTATGCATACACTTGAGTTCCCAACAAGATAGCCAGGTGAAGCTATCTAGCATGAATTTGGGGAGGTAGGGATGGATCCCATGAGATAAACAAGACAGAGAGAGAGAACAGAGACAGCAAGAAAGGCAGCAAGACCTGGACATAGAAAGACAGAGAGGTCAAGACAGAGAAATAATGCTTAAAAGTTATTCATTCCCAAAGTGACATACAAAATGGAAAATTCTATCAAAATTGCATATGAAGAGGAACTTACCTATTGTTTGATACATTTAAAATTTTGTTCAAGATCCCCCATTATAGACATATAATTTTAAGGGAAAAAATTGAGGCAGTAAGATGGATGCAAATATTAGAAAGAGAATACCACCTTGTTAAGTCCAGAACAGATTGAAGGAATAAAATTAGTACAAAATATGAAATCAGTCATTCAATGGACACTCAAAGATTAAAAGCAATTCTATAGTAGAAAAAGAGGGTGTGTCTATACAGTAGGAAATAGCACCCTAAGAAGAACTAAGATGTATATTGATAAATGAAAAATGTGTAAATGTCCTTGGTTTGGGTTTTTTTAGTTCCATAGGAAGTAATCATCAGCTCTATCAAATTCAGAAGAACCAATCAATAAATATTTATTAAATAAACTCCTACTATGTGTCAGACACTATGAAAAATGCTAAGAATAAAAATACAAAGTATGAAATAAACCCTTTCTATGTTCTACAACCAAATTAAAGTCAGATAGAAAGGGTTTCCTTTTTTATCATCTGTAAAGGAGCAGCTAGACCATGCTCTAAGAATCAATCTCTCTCTTAAATCCTAGAGAATGAGAAGTACCCATTCCTTCCGCACTCCAAGTTCTTTTCTGCCTGAAGACATGATGACAGGGAGGAGAAACAAGAAATGGTGAACGTGCAAAGAAAAGTTCCGAGGAATGTAATTTTTTACTGTTTCTCCCAGCTATGCACCTATAATTGACTGATGTTAATTTTATGTGGTTGGATTGAATATTAAATTAGTGGTCACCAGAGATTTAAGTTCTAAATCCCAAAATGAATTACTAAAGCAAATGGAATTAATTTAAGGTAGTTTATTTTACAATAGAGAAAGATATTAAAGAAGGGAGGAAAGGGGGGGAGGGAGGGAGAGACAGACAGACAGAGACAGACAGAGACAGACAGAGAGACAGAGAGACAGAGACAGAAAGAGAGAGTCCCAGCTTCCTCTGAACCAGGCACCAGTCTAAGGGAAAGGCACCAGTCAGGGGAAAGGAGTCTCAAGATGATGGGCCTTTCTCAGAGGTTCACACCTCCAGAAAAGGCAAGGAAGGAAGTCAGCCTTTACACTCACCAGGGTGACCATCTAAAAGGAAAACAGTCTGAGGTCTCCCCACTAGCTCCTCCAGGGTCAAGTTCCACAGCCAAGTCCAAGTGTCTCTTCCAGTACAACTCCAAGTGACTTCATCATCTATGAGTCTCTGTTTCCACTATTTAAAGACCTTTTTCTCTTGTGTTACCTCCCCTAAATTTTACATCTACCAATCACAGCAGATGCTTTTCTCCAGGACTGCCCATTCTTTCACATGTGGATCACAGACCTCCCATTCAATATATGAAATGGATGTTCACACCTTTTTTTTTGATAGTTCACACCTTTTTGTGGTTAGTTCATACCTTTTTGTGGTTGGTTCATACCTTGTGGTTAAAATGGGTAAAGGTACTTTAAATACTGGGTTTACATTTTGGGGAATTTAAATCTAAAAATAGACAGGGAATTATAATTTAATCTTCACAATAAAGGAAGAGCTAAGTACCTTTATTGTTACAATCAGGGGAGAGCTAAATCCAATCTTCACACTGAGTATGGGCAAGCTACATGATAATAAATTGAAACTTTCCAGAATGAAAGATGGAAGGATAGGCATAGCTGGGAAGCTTTCATATAGTTTGAGACCAGAAGCATCATATGATGGATTAGAGTTGGTGTATAGGTGGTTGAATTGAGGCAAAAGGTTATGTGGAAAGAGCAGAAGCAGGGTCAGTGATCTGATCAAAAAAAGAGTACTAAATTGTGAGTAAAGAAACTTGCATGGGTTCCAAATAAGGCTGTAGTCACTGAATGCAAAAATAAACAGAGGAGGACAAGTTCAACAGTTTTTTTCATTCTACATTATACAGCTATTTTTGGGTACATGTGTGTTTACATGACTCAAGGTTCAAAAATTCTTAGGATTTCGATTGAAGAGAATTTTAGAGAATCTCTAAAATTCAACACCATAATTTGACAAGTAAAGGATCAGAGATTAACCCAAACAAGGTAGCAGGAATATAAGCCAGAATTCAAATTCAAATGCTTTCCTTCCAAACCCAAGCTCTTTCCAATATATCACACTCCCCAGACCTCCTTTCCTTCAAACCTCCAAATTTGCTATAAATGAGCATTTATTTGACTTCTCTCCATAGCAACTTATACCTGTAAGTGGTGGTTTTTCTTTTTTATGAAATCAACATGGTACATGGTGTTTCATCAGTCAGTCAACTAGCATTTACTAAATGCCTACTATGTGCCAAGTACTGTCCTAGGTTATGAGGTTTCCTAGACTATTCCACAAAAGACTATTTAACCTCTAAACCTATTGAAATATAAATACTATAGATCTGAGAATTCCTGTATACAAATACAAATTTTACTAAATGTCTACTAAGTACCAAGTACTCTAAGGGGCTGTATTTTGATCAAAGACTTTATTCTCCCTACATATACTTTCCAGAATCTAACAAAGGCTCTCTATAGCCTCCTTATACATAGAAAGCTTAGATAAGACAAAGACTGTGTCCTCAAAGAACTTACAATCAAGTAGAGAGATAAGATATCTAAAGGAGTAATTCATTTTGAGTATTGGCATATATCACATAAGCACATTAAAAGAAACTGATGGGAACTGAAGGGTGACTAATCTGTTGAACCCTCTTTAGATAGAGGCTTTGGGAGAAGTTTTTGTTTTTTGCTCTGCCCCCCCCAACTCTCCAATCAGAAGAGCAAAAGCAGCTGAGGACACTGATGAGGCATGAGTACTAAAGCTGAAGCAATTTCCATGATGATGAGATTATTGGTAATGAGCTTATCATGAGGACATGATGATAGTAGAGTTGAAACCAAGCAAAGCATCTGCTGGGAAATGAATCCCAGAGAGGCTTAAGTGATTTGCTCCAAATTATGCAGGTAGTAGAAATAAAAGAAAACAATAGGATAGGAAAGACAAGAGATCTCTTCAAGAAAATTAGAAGTATCAAATATGCAAAAATAGGTATAATATTGGAACCAATATACAATATTGATTCAAAGACAGAAGATAAGGGTTTAAAAAAATTTTAATTGGCATAATAAAAGACAAAAATGGTAGAAACTTAACAGAAGAAGAGATTAATAAGTAGCCAGAATGTAGTGAAGACCTATATAAGAAAGATCTTAGCATCACTCATAACCATAATAGTGTAATTACTGATCCAGAGCCAGGCATTCTGGAGAATGAAGTCAAGTAGGTCTTAGGAAGCACTGCTAAGGCTAGTGGAAGTGATGGAATTCCAGCTGAGCTATTTAAAATCCTAAAAGATGATGCTGTTAAAGTGCTTCCTTCAATATGCTTGCAAATTTGGAAAACTCAATAGTAGTCACTGGACTGAAAAAGATCACTATATCCCAATCTTAAAGAAAAGCAATGCCAAAGAATGTTCTAATTACTGAACTGTTGTTGGTTGTCTCTCGAACCGAGGATGAGTCCTCTCTGATTCATCTCTTCTCCAGACTAAGCATCTGTCACTTCATATGATCCCCAAGTAGTAAGATCAAAAGATGATTTCCTTTATTCTCCTGCTCATCTAATTTAAGACTCTCCCCAGCTCATCAATGGTTCTTACTATAAGATGATTCCAAGAACTGGACACAATAGTAGAGGCATGACCTGACCTGGGCATGGTGTGGCAGGACTATTACCTCTCTAGTCTTCAACCTCTGCCTCTCTCTCTTTTTTCTTTATAACCCTCATCATGCATCATGGAATCAATATTAAATATTAGTTCCAAGGCAAAAGAATGGTAAAGGGGTAGGCAATGGGGGTTAAGTGACTTTCCCAGGATTACACAACGAGGAAGTATCTGAAAACAGATTTGAACTCAGGATTTCTTGTCTCTAGGTCTGGCTCTCAATACACTGAGGCACCCAGTTGCCCTGACCTTAACAATAACTTTTGAATGGTCTTTGTTCCTCCTTAGGCTTTGTTGAAAATGGGAGAAATGTTTTTAGAGGCAATCATGACTAACTGTTCAAAATTACAAATTCAAGCCTATCGAGGTAATTTTTTTAAACATCTTTGGCAAATATTTAAGCCCAAATATATCAACCATATAGTAGTTTCGATGAGAATGAGTTAAATTTCATTTACCCTGAGATAGGCTTTCTGATGATTTGGTTTCTGTTCACACAGTATTAAAACTGAAAAGTGTCTATTAAAACCTTGGCTCAGAATCCTCTATGTCCAGAAGCAAATCAGAGCAAATCACCCACTATGTATGCAGCATATAAGCAGCACAGCTAATACTAGGCTAGTTTATGACATTGTAGGTTACTCCATGAGCCTGCCACAAGGATTAGGTTCATACTACTTTCCCAGTACAATTATTAGAGCCTAAAGATCACCTACCAGTTGAATTATATCATGGACATCTATCCTTCAAGCCATTCTATGTCTCTTACAAAGCAGATGCTACCTCCCAGTAGAAAAGAAAGCTCCTTTAATGGCAAGAATTACTTAATTTGGGGTTTTGTCCCTATAATATTGAATATCTATTATGTCTGTTGAGTTCACAGGATTGTAGATTTAGAACTGGAAACATCCACAAAGTTTAACCAACATTCTCATTTTACAGATAAGAAAACTGAATCCTAGACAGGTTAAGTCACATGCCCAAAGTCATATAGCTTGTCAGTAGCAAAACCAGGGAATGGATATATTGCTAAATGTGCATATGCACATCATGCTTCACTCACAGAGCAAAGCACTTTTGTTGATGTGGGCACACCACAAAGGATGTCTCTCATGACCAGTGTCCCCCCCACGTCTCACAATCAATATCACAATATAGTGGGTGACAAATCAAAATCAACTGACTGCCCCTGGGCAGTCCTAAAAGCAAAAGCATCAACTGTGATTGGTAGATGTAAAAATTAGGGGAAGTGAGGCAAAAGAAAGTGCCTTTAAAAGGGAGTGACAACTGCCTGAGTGCAGTTCAACTTGGAACTTTCACTTGGAGTGGAACCTCCTGTGAGAAAGAGTTCTACTGGGAGCTCTACTGGGAGATCTTAAGTCTAAAAAGTGGAGGCTGGTGAAGAATGTGCTGACTGGACCTGAGACCCTGTTCCTTGTGAGGCTGTTCTACTGACACACAGTGAGTAAAAAGAGCTGACTCTTTCCTGGGTATTTTCTGAAGAGACTAGTCTCAGGAGAGACTTCCCCAGGTCCTCAGCTTTGCTGAGGCCAGGTGAAAATAACTCCCTGCCCAAGGTGGGTCCCAAAGTAAATTACTTAGTGCTTAAGCTGGATTTCTTACCCTATCCTCTCTCGGATTTCTTTCTCCATTCTTCCCTATGTTTTGTAAATAAATTGTAAAATAAATCTCTTTGGAATTAATTAAATTCCTGGTGACCACTCTTAAATAATCAAGTCCAACCCTTTAAAAAAAAGGTTCATAGTGTACATTATTTTCCTGCTCCTGAGAAATATCATTTTTAGAGTTGATAATGTCTTAGGGAACATAGATTTTAATTCCCTAACTCTATAGCTAAAAACACTTTGGCCCAGAGAGGCCCTTTCCATGGATACACTAGCTATATGAGTATTAGTTATGAGTGTTAATCCTCTTTTCCAGACAAATTGCACCCTCCCAAAAGAGAAACACTGAAATAAGTGTCCATTGAATTAAATTACATTGAATTCTCACCTCTGGAATTTTATCTATGTCATTTTCCTTGCCTAAAATGCCATTCTTTCTGTATCTCTAGCTTGCCTAATTCCAGTTGTCCAAGGTAGGATAGACTCCCCAGACCACTCTTCTCTTTGGAGTTCTCCTGCTCCTCTGGAAATCTGAATGAATGGATAAAAAAAAGCATATACTAAACACCTACTAGGTATCTGTAACTGTGATAAGCACTAAGGGTACAAAAACAAATACTGATATAGTCCCTTTCCTCAAGGAGCTTATCTTCTAATAAGGGACCATAAATCCCCCCATGGAGGTGGTTTGGAATCAGTTAGGTCAAGGGAATCACAACGATGTGGTGCCTAGGACAACCAACTGATATTCCTTTTCCAGAAGCAATTGTACGATTGTTTTTATTACTATGCTAAGAGCAAGAGGTAGACAGTAAGAGAGGGACATTCTGGCAGAGCAGGTGCCAAGGTGGCATGGCTGAATGGATGGATTATGAATCATGACTTGGGGTCATCAATTCATTGATGAGTTTTGCCATGCTATCTAGGCATATATTTTGTGTTTTTGTCTTACAATGTTAGTTAACTTTTCATGTTTTTATTCCTTGTAACCCACACCTAAATTCTAATCTCCTTAGGCACAAGGGACCTATTTTACTTTCATTTATTAATTCCTTAAACATCTATTGAATACCAGTGAATTCAAGGTACTGTGCTAAAAACCATGCAGGATATAAATAAAGGAGGAGATAAGAATTCTACTCGTAGGGAGTTTATAATGTCATACATAGGAAATGCTTAATAAATATTTGTTGATTTGATTTCAAAAGAAAATGAAATCAAAAGGACAGAAATGTCACTAGCTAAACAAAGTTCTTTCTATGTACTGATTTTCTATCTCTATCCAGAGGGTATTGGGTCTACTATGGTAACATTGTCACAGCTGTAGAGTCTCCAGTTCTGTCTGTCATCATTCCATCCTCGACAACCCTGGTCATATATAGATGCATCAACCAAACCAAGAGTTCCCCAGTGGCCATGGCAACTTAAGTTTACATAAGCTAAATCTGCCTAGCCCCAGAGATAGCCAGAGAAGAGAGCAAAGTTGAGTTGGTTCGCAAAGTCATTTAGTAATCAAAAGGATCAGTGCCATTTGGAGCCATCTGCCATCAAGGATTTTAAAGTCTCAAGTAAATTCTGGTAAATTTATATTTCCTCATACATTGTACAGTGATTTTAATAATAGCCAAAGGGACTAGATTTCAGTACTTCTGCTTTGCAGTATGGAGTTGATTCAATTAAATAAACATTTATTAATCCTCTATTAGGTACTGGAGATTCAAAAGCAAAAACAAAAAAAAGAATCCTTGCCTTCAATGAAGTTACTTACTATTTGGGATATTTGGGATCTACAGAGAAAAGCAAATGCAAAGTATACCTGAAATAATTTGGGAATACTAAAAACTGCGGGGGAGTCAGGAGAGGTCTCATATAAAATGAGGTTCCTGAGCTGAATGAATCTTATTTCATTCTTCATGTAATCCAGGAGCTGGCTAATTTAAGTCAAGCTTTTGCATCCCTGCAAGCTATGAAAATACTAGTAATTAAAATAACTGCTCTGTTTCCCTCAATGCTGTAACTCCTTTCTAATATGAAGGAGATAACAAAAATATACAAAAAAAAAACTATTCATTTAACATGACCTTACCCATCCTCTTATATTTTTAATAACCGTTATCTTTCATCTTATAATTAATAATGGTAGAAGAATGGTAAGGACTAGACAATTGGGCTTAAATGACTTTCCCAGGGTCACATGGCTATGTAAATACCTACAGTCAGATTTAAACCCAGGTCCTCCCAATTCCAGACCTGGTACTCTATTGGCTAGATGCCCCCCTCTTACTAATACTTGACATTAACAAGAAGCTGATAGATGAAGGTGGTAGGGTTGATAGCCTGGAATTCTGCTGATCTAGGTTCTAGTCCCTGCTCTTCTGTGTGATTTTGGAAAAATCATTTATTTGGGTCTTAGTTCCCTCATTCATAAATTAAAGGAGGTGAACTATATATACTAGTATTGTCCACTAATAATAACTCAGCATTATGCTTTCTGGCTACCAAAATATCTGACAAATATTATCTCACAATTCTCACACCAACTTTCCCTAGGCTGGTACTACATAGATTATTGTACCCATTTTGAAGGTGAAGAAGCAGAGTTAGAAAAGTTGTGACTTGCCCAAGTTCTCACAACTACTCATTGGTAAAACTACATTTATAAATCACATCCTTAAACTTTAGAGTCTACTGTTTTAAGTAATATCAGTCAGATAAAATCAATGAATAATAGTCTAATTTGAGTGAGGCTCAGGAAATAAAAATAAAATAATAAAAAATAAAATAATGACAGATAAGCCTGCAAAATTAATTTGGAGCTGGATTATTCCTATGATGCCATGACCCTAGAGTGGAGGCCTATCACTAAGAAGTTAGAAAGATGACAATTCTGTGATATTAATATTGGTGTACAAGGGAAACACAACTTCAACCATCATCATAATACAAGTGATTCTTTTTTTTTGACTTTTTAAACATTATTTTATTTGGTTATTTACAAACATTATTCATTGGAAACAATGATCATTATCTTTTCCTCCCCCCTCCCCCCTCCCACCTCTTCTCCCATAGCCAGAGCACAATTCCACTGGGTTTCACATGTGTTCTTGGTTAGAACCCATTTCCATGTTGTTGGTATTTGCACTAGAGTGTTCATTTAGAGTCTCTCCTCAGTCATATCCCCTCAACCCCTGTAGTCAAGCAGTTGCTTTTCATTGGTGTTTTTACTCCCACAGTTTGTCCTCTGCTTGTGGATAGTGTTTTTTAGATCCCTGCAGATTGTTCAGGATCACTGCATTGCCACTAATGGAGAAGTCCATCACCTTCGATTGTACCACAATGTATCAGTCTCTGTGTACAATGTTTTCCTGGTTCTGCTCCTTTCGCTCTGCATCACTTCCTGGAGGATGTTCCTGTCTCCGTGGAATTCCTCCACTTTATTATTCCTTTTAGCACAATAGTATTCCATCACTAACATATACCACAATTTGTTCAGCCATTCCCCAATTGATGGGCATCCCCTCATTTTCCAATTTTTTGCTACCACAAAACGCAGCTATGAATATTCTTGTACCAGTCTTTTTCCTTATTATCTCTTTGGGGTACAAACCCAGCAGTGCTATGGCTGGATCAAAGGGCAGACAGTCTTTTATCGCCCTTTAGTCATAGTTCCAAATTGCCCTCCAGAATGGTTGGATCAGTTCATAACTCCACCAGCAATGAATTAATGTACCTACTTTGCCACATCCCCTCCAGCCTCCATTACTTTCCATAGCTGTCATGTTAGCCAATCTGCTAGGTGTGAGGTGATACCTCAGAGTTGTTTTGATTTGCATCTCTCTGATTATAAGAGATTTAGAACACTTTTTCATGTGCTTATTAATAGTTTTGATTTCTTTGGCTGAGAATTGCCTGTTCATGTCCCTTGCCCATTTGTCAATTGGAGAATGGCTTGATTTTTTGTACAATTGATTTAGCTCTTTGTAAATTTGAGTAATTAAACTTTTGTCAGGGGTTTTTATGAAGATTTTTTCCCAATTTGTTGCTTTCCTTCTGATTTTAGTTATATTGGTTTTGTTTGTACAAAAGTTTTTTAATTTGATGTAGTCGAAATTATTTATTTTACATTTTGTGACTCTTTCTATGTCTTGCTTGGTTTTAAAGTCTTTCCCTTCCCAAAGGTCTGATATGTATACTATTCGGTGTTTACCTAATATACTTATAGTTTCCTTCTTTATGTTCATGTCAGTCACCCATTTTGAATTTATCTTGGTGTAGGGTGTGAGGTGTTGATCTAATCCTACAAGTGATTCTTAAGGCTTGACCTTTATCTTAAATATCTTAAATCAAAACTTCTCAATGACTTTTGAATAAAATCCCAACTCTTTAGTTTGGCATTTTAATCATTCAATAATCCCATTCCAATCTAACTTTGTAGGTTTATCTGTCATTATTCTCTGAGTCCCACTCAAACTAGACTATTATACATTGGTTTTATATTACTTAAAACACAGTGTAGTGTTTCTTTTTTAATTTTGTGTGTTATCCCCTGATAGAAAGCATTTCCTATCTCTGTACATGGGCATCTCATGACTTTACACAATTCTATCTCTTGAAAAGCAATCAAATTATTGTCTAACTTTAATTACATATAAGCACAGTGCTGTGAAAATAGTAGGCATTCAATAAATATTTCCTTACTAATGGGTATGAGAGAGGAGGAACATGGGAGGAAACTTGCCTGAAGCCAAACAAGAAAGTAATGGCCAAACAAAGGAAATAGTATAAGTGGCTTATTCATACACTCATCAAAACTTAGCGATAAAAAGGTCTTAGAAGGTCATTTAAATCCAACCTTTACTTCATGTATGAATTCCTATTATAATGCTTGGAGATGTCCAATGACAAGAAACTCACTACTTCATAAAATAGTTCATTCAGATTCTTTAGATAATTTTCCTTGCTAGGAAGTTGTGCAATTCAAACAATGCAATTCAGTATTTACTAAATATCTACTATGTGTAAAAACTGAACTAGATGCTAGGGACACAAAGATGAACAATGGCACAATCTCTGCCTTCAGGGTGCAACATATACTCCAATAAATATAATATAAGACTAAAAATGAGAGAGGAAAGGGGGGAAAAAGAATTCTAGGCATGGTATACTAAGAAAATTGGAAAAACACTTTGAGCAATAAGGTAAGGTGTCCTAGAATAGTTGCCATTTCAGTTGAGTCTTGAAAAAGAAGAGTTTAAGAATACACTGAGTGCTTAGGAGAAGGGGGAAGGTGGGAAAGAAGAAACCTGTGCAAATGTACATAGATAGGCAAAAGAAAATAATATGTAAACAAGAAATAACTGGTAGTCTAATATAGCTGGAAAGGATCCATTATTTGGCTTACATTATGCCAAAATCTGTCTCCTGATATGGTCCACCAATTGTTTCTATTCATAGAATCTTATAATTGGAATAGATCTTAAAGATAATTTAATTCAATAGTTCTCACAATTTTTTGTCTTAGGACCCCTTTACACACTTAAGATTTATTGAAGACCCTCAAATAGCTTTTGTTTATGTGCATTCTATCCATAAATATTTTACATGTTAGAAATTAGATTGTCTTAACATTATTATAAAAATAATTTTGACTTCGTGAATCCATGAATGGGTCTCAGATAACTCCATGGTACCCCCAGATCACACTTGAAAACCAGTGATTTAATCTAATTTAATTTTTATTAAATTGATTAATTCAAAATGTTAATTTAATAATATAATTTAACAATTATATTATTGTTTAATTATATCATATGTCTAACATATAATATACTTAGTATATTATACAATATAAATTAATTAATTTTTTAAATTAATTTAATCTAAATTCCTTTGTCTTAGAGATACGTTTCACATAGTCCACAGTAGCTCAAAGCACCCAAGGTTAAGGGATCTATTAGCCTCCCCCTCCCCCTGAGCTGAGCTTATAGGTGCACACCATCACATATAACCAAACCTAATTGGCTTTCTATACAATGTTCTTCCAATTGCACTAGTTCTTATCCCCAAAATACACTATCAGTCCCTTATTCCAAATCAATAAAAGTTTTAATCATTTTATAAAATGTTAATACCCAGCTTTGGGCTCCCATTCAAAGCACAGAGAATTAGGAGAGATACCAATTTTAAGAACAGTCTGTCCTCTAACCACAACAACCAAAAGAAGATATAACCTGCTGAAGAAAATGGCCCAAGTATTTAACTGTTTAAAAGTCAAATTTGCTATACTTCAGCTAGTTTTAAAGTCATCAAATAGAACAGGGAGTCTATAAAAAGTAAATACAGTCAGCAAAAAAAAACCTACATTAAGGACTCTGGTGCAGTGGGCATAACTCAATTCTCCCCAATTAAGACTGGGAAGAGACTCATCCAGGACAAAAGGCCACTATGTCTTCTTCCCTTTGTTCTAATTATATGTAGTTGAGTCTGTTGCAAAGAAGATGGAGCTAACAAAAACCTTTTTTTATTAGCTTTAATGGTGTGAATAATCCTTAATTAGAAAGAGAAAACGTATAAGTATTTTCCATGAAGAGATTACAAGTGATCTGGGATCAAGTCTTAGGTGCACATCTAGATACCTTCAATTCCTAGCCCCAGTCAGCAAATATGAAGTCCAGCAACTAGGGCTATATTTTTTTTTAATTTTATAGTATTTTATTTGATCATTTCCATGCATTATTCATTAAAGACAAAGATCATTTTCTTTTCCTCCCCCCCACACCCCGTAGCCGATGCATGATTCCACTGGGTATCACATGTGTTCTTGATTCGAACCCATTGCCATGTTGTTAATATTTGCATCCGAGTGTTCGTTTAGAGTCTCTCCTCTGTCATGTCCCCTCAACCGCTGTAGTCAGGCAGTTGCTTTTCCTCGGTGTTTCTACTCCCACAGTTTGTCCTTTGCTTATGGATAGTGTTTTTTCTCCTAGATCCCTGCAAGTTGTTCAGGGACATTACACCGCCACTAATGGAGAAGTCCATTACGTTCAATTATACCACAGTGTGTTTGTCTCTGTGTACAATGTTCTCCTGGTTCTGCTCCTCTCGCTCTGCATCACTTCCTGGAGGTCGTTCCAGTCTCCATGGAACTCCTCCACTTTATTATTCCTTTGAGCACAATAGTATTCCATCACCAACAGATACCACAATTTGTTCAGCCATTCCCCAATTGATGGGCATCCCCTCATTTTCCAGTTTTTGGCCACCACAAAGAGCGCAGCTATGAATATTTTTGTACAAGTCTTTTTGTCCATTATCTCTTTGGGGTACAGACCCAGCAGTGCTATGGCTGGGTCAAAGGGTAGACATTCTTTTATCGTAGGGCTCTATATTTTGATGTAGTATCTAAGAGAGTTATAAGTTTAAACTGCTCAAAAATCTTCAGGAGCATCCCATTGCTTAACAAGTTGTCTGGCATTCATGGCCCTCTACAGACAGCACCACCAACCTTCCCCACCTTATCTCACACCACATAGCCATGCTAGGTTCACTTTCCTGTCCCTCAAGAATGCATTGGGTATTTCTGTTTATGCTGCTCCCTGTGCTTGGAATGCCATCCCTTTCTTAATCACCTGTTGAATTTCTACCTATCTTTTAAAGCCCAGTTCACATGCTACAAGAAGCCTGCCTTTACTCCCTCCTCAGTGTCTCATCTAAACTAGCTCCTCAAATAGTAGGCTAAATGAAGTAGGCATATAATCAATATAAACTAGAAGACAGTTGAATTGAACTGAATTGTATGTATATCACAGACTATTACCTCTTTATTCTCCTAGTCTTCCTTCCCTCCTTTGTGAATCCTGGTAAATAACCATTTCTTGTTGACTTTAATTTATTAAATATACACCACTCCATTTTCATTGCCCTGTAGGAGGTTCTTTTGTGGGCATAATAAAAAAAAATGTTACTGCTGTTTGTTCATATTTTAATGATACTGTGAATACAATGGTACATATTCTGATGCCTATTCTTAGAGAAATAGTCTCTGTTGGACTCTCACCGACATTTACTTTTCTAGTTATTGTTGGACATAGCTATTATTGTAATTTTAGATGTATCAAAATAATATCATCATCGGCCAGTTTCCTTTGTTCAAAAAAAAGATTACATTATCAGTTTGTTCCTTATTATAGTCCATAACAGTCACATAAGTGAATTCTCTTTTTGTCTAATTAAACTTCAAAAATATTCATACTGCCCTGTGAAATTTCACAGGTCCTGTAGGCATTCAATTCCCATCCTTCACTATCTATAATCATTCTCCCTAAGCTGAAGTACCTATCTGCCTATCTACCATCACACACACACGCACACACACACACATACACACACACATGTTATATCTATATGACATAAGATAAAGTAAAGATTTGGTCATTATTCCATTAACATGGACAACCAAAATCATTCATTTCTTGCTCCAAAGTGAATTTGGATCCAGGCAAGTCTGAAATCTCTTATTTTGTTAATAAACCAATCAATCAATAAACCTACTATGTGTTATATAGACAGAGCCTTAAGCTTCCTTTACATGTTTTCATGTCCCAAGCATTAATTTCCATGAAACTCCAATAAAATAGATAGAAATATATGAAGGACTTCTTTTAGATTATAAGCACATGAACAGATACGGGTGTATGTACTCATTTACATTTATATGACTAAATTGAGTTGCCAGGAACTTCCAATTCTCCACTCTACTTCCCATACACCATAGAGAAGGCAGAGACAGACAGATAGATAGATAGACAGACAGACAGAGGGAGAGAGGGGGGGGAGGGAGAGAGAGAGAGAGAGAGAGAGAGAGAGAGAGAGAGAGAGAGAGAGAGAGAGAGAGAGAGACTTTTAGCCCTATTGTATTATTATATTTTCACAGCACTGTTGCTGGAGGAATGCTAAAACCAAAGGAACAGAACCAAAGTTGAACTAAAAAGTGGTCATTCCAACATGTTCCTGCTTCCTGTTTCTCCATCTCTCATCCACTCCTGAGTTCTTTGCTCCAACTTGTGGGAGCCCCCTACAGTGACTGACCGTGGAGGCAGCATTTAAAATGCTCTTCATCATCTTACTAATATGCCACACTGAAAAGGAGACTGTTTTTAAAAATAGCCCCATTATGTTTGTAGCTCACATGAAGCATATTAAAGTGAACAGCTGTGCCGTGGCCACTTAGGAGAATAGAATGTAACTATTGCCAAAGAGCCAAAGGAAATTTAGTCCATCGTGAATGTTTACAATATTATACATCCTGGTCCATTTTCCTGTTCCATATCCCGTAATCCTTTCAGTAAAAGTGTTTTCTGATTGAAATTAATATTAAATAATGTTTGCCTAAGTAAGGGGGATTATATAGTTTTTCCCCCTTTGACTATGGTGATCTCCTAAGAAGGGAAGAGTACATTTATTCTGTTTAATTCAAAACTAAATATTATAGGATGGAATGGCTAATTCTTAAGGGGGATTTGAGAAGCAAATTCTACTAACCACCATTTCGTTCAGTAGCTTAGAAGAAAATTTACATAAGGAAAAATAATGGAAAGGATATCAAAAAATTTTATGTAATCTACCACTGATCTAAATAATTAGTCATACTCCAATTCAAAGACCCTATGGGAGTCCATCCTAGACAGAGAACCTACTATTCTGGAATTCACTCCCCTATAATGATCCAAGAGAAACCCACATCTTTTGCCTTTAAAAGGCATGAGAGAATCTCCTTCATAAGTTCTGATCTGATCAAAAGCTGAAGCTTCAGACTCTTCTCAGCAGGGATTTGGTCCTCAGAGCTGAGAAAAGAACTTAATAGCTACAATACTGAAATATTACTTCAACCTGCTGAAAATTTATTTTCCTTGAGTCCCATTTTTTTGGATATGGTAAGAATCAATGAACCAGCTATTAGCAACAAGCTTAATTAAATGATTCAGTGCTGTAAGAGACCTTAGAGATCCTATAACAAACCCAATCCTCCTCCTTTTACAGCTAAGAAAACTGAAGTACAGGGGCAGTTAAGTGACTTGGGTACTATAAGCAGCAGAGACAAGATTCAAACCTAGGTCAAGCTCTGTGAAATAAATGGATGGGCATTGGATTGAGAGAAGGAACTCCCTCTAACCATTCAGTCTGGTACCTTCTTTAAAAACTATAGTCACAGGGCTTCTAGAGTACTGAGAGATTAAATGACTTGCTCAGGGTTACACAGTTAGTAAATGTCAGAGATAAGACTTGCACAGATGATTTCCTGGCTTTATACCTAGCTCTTTCCATGACATAAGGGGCAGGTAAATGGCACAGTGAATAAAGGGCCATGGCTAGAGTCAGAAAAACTCCTTTTCCTGAGTTAATGTCTAGTCTCAAATGTTTACTAACTGTGTGATCCTGAGGAAGTTATTTAACCCTGTTTGCCTCTGTTTCCACACCTGTAAAATGGGCTGGAAAAGGAAAAGGCAAAGCACTCCAGTGTATATGCTAAGAAAACCTCCAATGAGGTCGGAAAGAGTCAGCACCACTCAACAA
Organism: Monodelphis domestica; assembly: GCF_027887165.1. NCBI lineage: Eukaryota > Metazoa > Chordata > Mammalia > Didelphimorphia > Didelphidae > Monodelphis > Monodelphis domestica. The sequence goes on along the minus strand of NC_077230.1, from coordinate 47,596,598 downwards.
TAATGATGGCAAGTATCTACTCTACCTTGCCCTGATCAGGAAAATGGGAAATATCCATATTTTTGTTTACTAAGCAGGCCAGGTGAAAGAAAATGTGATTAGACCAACCAAAATCCAACTCCAACCCAAGGGGGAAAAAAAAACAACTCAAGCTCATGCCCACTGACAGTGAGGCAGGAGTACCATCTTTATATAAGGACAGCTCCCACAAGAGCTGAATAGACATAACATACCTACAAATACAGCTGTGGGACTGGAAAGATTACAGGTAAGAGAGACTGCATATGCATAAAGTGATTTTTCCCCATGCTTCTACATAATCTTTAAAATCGAAGTGGCGAGCTTTCCTTACAACTTAGCACTTAGGGCTTCTAAAAGGTTTGAGCGATGTGCTATTACATGCAAAGTGCAGATTAAATATGTCCATGGAGTATCCCCATGCAATTTGCATGATATTTTATTGTAAAATAACGGCATTAGTCCTGATTAGCAGCTCTCAGTAAACAGGTGTAGCTGGAATCCATTGTTGCAAGGGCTTAAAATCTACACTGCCCAGTCTCCTAGCTCCAAAGGAGAACAAAAGGGCCGAGAGAGTTTTCTATGGCCTGACACCAATAGATCATTCTGCACTGTGGGATGCTGTGTTTCTGAATTGGGATGAAGTGATTCAACATACAATGGCCATGATTATATAAGGGACAGATTCGATAAACTGAAGCCAGACAGAAGGAGAGAAGGTGTCATCCAAATCTCTCTGCTCTACATCTCTGTTCCCAGTGACTTAATCCTAGGCTAAAACAGCACCTGTGCTATTTGTCACCCATCTCTCCTAAACACAATCTGCCAACCGTGCTGAAAGGTGCCAAACTGTACGAAGGACTTAAATGATGCCTGTCAATGTCCGGGAGGGATTAGAGTGATATTGGGAGCCTCAGTCCATTAGTGTCCTGGGCCAAATTTTAAATTTTCCTTTCCAACACTGAAAGGGGACAGCAATAGCCCCCCACTCCCATTCTCCCTCCCCCAAACCATGACACATCTTTTGGCTCTTGAGAAAGACCCAAGGTCTCTCCAGCCCAGGGAAGGATTGAGCATCATCTTCCTCCCCCTCCCTGAAGTTGATGCTTCTTTCTTCCCTTTCCGCAAATAGTCTGGTGTATCACGCCTGAAAAGCACTTAACAAATTGCTACTTGCTGCATAACTCCTTTGGTTTTCTTTCACTGACATGTCAAAATGTAAAGTCATCCTTCCTCCTCATCTCTGAGTACTGCAATGCTTGACTCATCTCCATAGACCCCAAAGGCATTAGATCCTCTACACCCTGATTCCCTTCACACCTCAATCTTCCTTCCCCTCCTCCTTTTTTTCAATAAGATTTCATTCATCCTCTTTCCATAGCCTTCATTAAAAACTGCCATCAACAGCTAGACCACCCTATGCTTGACGTCAATGAGGAGTCACATCATCCCTGAAAAAAAATCACATCATCCCTTAAAAAAAAATCTGAGAAGTTTCTGCTGAGCTGGTCACAGCAGAGACAAGACGAAGATGCCCACCAAGCTTCCCTGTCGGATCGCTAGACAAATAAGAAATGACTCTTGAGTTTCAGGGAACGTCATCCAAAGCCTTTAAAAATGGCACAATTAAATTGGGTCCTTGAGATCTAGCAAAACCCTTCCTAACTTCTGCCCCCACCCAGAGGTCTCAGGGCTGCTATTCGTGGTTCTCTGAACGAGAGACGTTATTTCACAAAGTAGGATTTAAATTTTGCTACCACGTTGGGAATTGGGAGTGTTTTTAAGGGAGCGAGGAGAATAAAGGAGGGGTACTGGGAGTTTTTATTTGTTCGTTCGTTTTCTCTAGCTAGCATGGGGCTGGCAAGATGTGCTGTCTAGCTGGGGAAATTCTGCAAGCTTTTTCCTGTGAAAGGAAAAGCGAGAAAGATGACTTAAAGGGGCCAGCAGAGGGCAGAGTGTACACATGTAAATCCAGGAGAGCCCTTTCTCCGCAGAACAGCTAACGGTTCCAGTGCCTCCTAGCACACATAGCCTCAGCTCATTCAGCAAGCTCTAGCTCCTTATTCCCTGTCTACCCAAACCCCCCACACTCGTGGTTCTTCTGCCATCAAGTCTATTCGGTCCTCTTCTCGCAGTGAGGCTATTCTCCCCCGGCTCCTCCCCCTCGCCCCCCAAGTCCCGCTACTCAAACTGGCATTTCTCTGCCTCTGGCTAGGGCATGGGAAAAAAAAAAGAAAAAGAAAAAAGGTGGGGGGCAGGGGGAGCAGGAAGGCGGGGAACTGTCTCTAAAGAACAGCTTCAGAGAAAGAGTGACCTGTTTTTGAGAGCGACCTTTATTTGTTTAAGAGAATTGCACCTAGAATCACTTGATCAAAGCTAATGCAGAGTAAATTTCTTCATTTAATAGACTTAGTCTGTTAAACTCTTGACACTGGGAATTGAGATTTCCCAGTGCTATTAGCACTTCACAGTAGGCCTCCAGACCAGCCAAGAACAAGGGATTAACAGGTATTTGTCTGAACTAATTTCACTCTCTATACCGAGTCTATAGAGATTGGTGTTACTTGGCTGAGACTGTACCATCCCGCTAATTGGCTACCAATGTAACTACTGCAGCATTCCAGCTGAGTGTGGGGTATTCCACAGCCGGAAGTATATTAAGTTAAATGGATCCTTACACTCAGGATTCAGGCAATTGAAGGGTTTGTTGTTTTGTTGGGTTTTTTTTTTCTTGTGTGGTTACAGTAATTGGAAAAGGTCCATTTGCCAGTTTGCATCTTCAGAGGCTTTCCTGCTGCCTCTCTCACTAAGCCATTTGGTGGCACTTTGAAGGAAAGGCATCCAAGCTAAGTTTCATCTATTGAGCTCTGAAATAGTAAATGAATTCATGCATGCCCAACTGTGACCCTTTAAGGAGAATTTGTAAAGTTAAGGGTTACCAAAGTATGAATTTGGATCCTTGACCAGGTTTTTGCCTTGTTGCTATTCAGTCATCTTAATCATGCCCAACTCTTCATGACCCCATTTGGGATTTTCTTGGCAATGACACTGGAGTGGCTTGCCATTTCCCTCTCCAGATTATTTTACAGATGAGGAATTGAGGTAAACAGAGTTAAGTGACTTGCCTAGGCTCAAATAGCTAATAAGTATCTGAGGCTGGATTTGAACTCAGGAAGATGAGTCTTCTAACTTCAAGCCTTCCACTCTCTCCACTGTACCACCTTATCCCCCTTGTGTCAGCCTAAACCACACCAAGTTATTAAAATGTTTTGTCAACCATTCAATCGGCAAGCAATTCTCAAGCATCTATGATGTGCCCAGACATTATATAAGGCACTAGGGACTGAAAGACAAAAATGAAGTAGCACCTACCTTCAAGGAGCTTGCAGTCTATTGGAGAATATTGTGATTTCATTGGTTGAAGAAACTCCCTCTACCAATGGAGGTCAAAGCCTTCACTACAAATTGAATAGTCTAGCACATTGAGGGGGTAAGTGATTTGCCTAGGGTCATATAACTAGCATGTGTTAGAAGCAGGACATGAGCACAAATCTATTTCTGTGATCAGTTTTTGAGCCACCATGTTATGATGAGTGACACACAAATGCAATGTAAATACAAGGTAATTTTGGAAGAGGCACTCATAGAGGAGAGGAGGAGGATCCTCCAGGAGAGATCCTACATTGGAGGCAGTGTCCAAGATGATCTTTGAAGGAAACCATGAACTCTAAGATGCAGAGGTATAGGAAACAAAGCTCATACATAGTGCTACAGACAAAAGAGTGGTTGCCATAAACTGTGACCACAAAAATATGGGTTTAAGAGTTTGAATTGCCAAAAGCATAAAGATAATTTTTAGTGTCTTGATTTAAATCAAAAATAAGTGGTCGCCATGGGGAAAATTCCTAAATATGAAATACCCAAATAAGCTGGGTTTTATGGAGATTTTAATTAATACAAATTAAGGAATTAAGGGAAGGAAAAGAGACAGAGTAAGAGGAAATAATAGGAAAAGGCTAGGGCCTAGCCCACTTTTTAAGAGAGAAACTAAGTCAGTCTTTAATCACTCACCACAAGGTCATTCCAAGCAAAACTCTAGTGTTCAGAGACCCAGCTACTCCAACTAGTCCGAGATCCAACTGCTTCAGAGAGCCTCCTCTGATTCCTGACCTCCAATTCAGCTTCCAAAGCTGAACTAACTCCAGAGGCCTCAAGCTCCTTCCTTTTATTCTTTTTAAATAACCCTTACATTCCATCTTGGAGTCAATACTGTGTATTGGCTTCAAAGCAGAAGAGTGGTAAAGGCTAGGCAATGGGGATCAAGTGACTTGCCCAGGGTCACACAGCTGGGAAGTGTCTGAGGTCAGATTTGAACCCCAGACCTCCCGTCTCTAGGCCTGTCTCTCAATCCACTAAGCCACCCAGCTGCCCCCTCAAGCTCCTTCCTTTTAAAGAAAATTTTCTCTTGTGTCACCTCCCCTAAATTTTCACATCTACAAATCACAGTAGACACTTTTCCTAGGACTGCCCATTCTTAGTTTTCACCACTATTTAGTTCTCACCTTCTCTGGGTAGATTATATCTTCTGAATACTTCACACCTCTTTGCTAAGCTTGCCCTTGGTAAGTTGCTTGACCTTTTAGTAATTAATTTGACCTTCATAGGTACTTAGCACCCTTTTGTATAAGATCTAAAAATGGACCTTGCTTAAGGGCTTTTGGCCTCACTATAAGTATGAGTTAAGTACCTTCATTGTTCACTAAGGAGTTTTACAACTTTATCTTCCCCTAAGATATTCCTAAGTATGGGTGGAGTAATTTTAAAGTTCCCAATACACTCCTGACCAAGTACCTTCATTGTTTAAATGGGGAATAGCTTAACCAAATCTTCTAAGATTAGAGTCTGAGAAATTTTAAGATTCACAATAGCCTGGGCAAAGACAAGGAGGCAGGAGATACAATGTTATATCAAGTATGGAAAGAATCTTACAAATAATGAGGGAAAATGTTATTCCTTCTCTTAAGGTCATCAACCTTATTTAGTGGGGAAAGTACCAAATGTAGAGTAACAGGAAAATAGTTCAGTAACTGAAAGGGACCTGGGAAGCCATCTTGTCGATCCCTTTCATTTTCAACTTAGGTGAATGAGGCAAGGAGAGCTGAAGCCATTTGTCCAAGGATATAAGCAAAATGCCCTGTCTTCAAGGGTCTTACTAGAGGAAGAACAACAAGCTCCCATGAATTATTTATGACATAGCACTTCCCTTGACATATTTCCGACTCTTTAGCCCCTCTTCTTTGAGATCGTCCAGCAGTCTCTCAGAAGGTGAGGGCATACTCTATCTAAGTGTGAAGATCCAGTCAAATAATAAAGATGAAAAATGCTATGTGCTCAGTCCCACATGCATAGGCATCATATAGCATTCTGTCATAGCATGGAGGCTCATTTATTTATAGGTTAGTGATTACACACTTCTTTGGCACACAATTTTCTACATATATGTTTCCATGGAACTTAACAACAGACGCATAGCCTAAGGAGATAGTCAATGAAACATTGTTGCTATAGATGAATGACATAAACAAAGTGATCTATAGGTTAGTTCTCCCTGACCTAGGAGAATCACTGTTACTTTTGGTCAGCTTTCACAACCAATCACAATTACTTAGGAGATGGATAACAAAATATTTCATAGCTAGGTACAAGGTTAGAAGGTAATTTGAGACAGACCAGATTTGGGGTTTTCCTCAATTTACAAGTTCCATTTTTCTTGTGTTACTTTAAAGCACCTGGCAATGTTGCCTGGTTTCTGTCTGCATTGGAGTATATCTTGAAGGTGATTGATGTTCTTGGCTTGCCTGGCTTGTAATAAGAGTGAATGTAACTCTGTGAAGAGGGAAAGGAGGGGGGTAATGATCTTTAGGTTTTAATTTTGTGTGTAATCTTTTAGGGTAATAATCTGGGGCCATTAAGGTGGGATATATGTTTATTCTATAATTCTTTGCTCTTACATTTTTTTTATATTGGAGAAAGAACAATAATCATCCATTATTAAGGGAAGTTAAAGAGAGAAAAATCACAAAGGGGGATCAGTGGGGGCCTCAAGGCAGCCCCCATGTCCCAAACTGTGACCTTGTCAGCCAGTGGGGGTATGATGGTCTCCAGCACCTCTTTCCAACGGGAATTTGGGCTTCCACTTCTCTGAGTCTGGGCTCTGGTTGTCAAACATTTACTTCATTTTGTCTTATCTGAAAACCTCCTGTACTACTTCTTGACCATCTCCATGCAATACCTGCTCTCTCTGCTCTGCTTTCAACAACAGATCTGAAAACAGTAAACCCACAGATGATATCATTTCTGGGAAGGATCTGTCAACCAATGTTCCCATGTCTTTGATGATCATTGCCTTTTGAACTTCCTGCCCAAAAAACTACTCCTCAGTTTCCTTCTTTGTAAAAGATGGGTATTAGCCTAGAGGACCTGACTGAGTTCTGAGTCTATGATCCTTAGTCCTGACTCTGTACCTGTAGGATATGTAGACTTAGCCAAGATATTTACTTAACCTCTATCAGAGTCAGCTTCCACACTGGTAAAAAGGAGATGATAATGTCTGTTGTGAGGTTGTTGTGAACATAAAATGAGATGATATATGATTGATTTTACCTGTAAACTGTAAAGAACCATATGAGTGTAAATTATGATTGTTGCTCTATTTGTTGCTGTAATTATTTACTAACTTCCCAATGTGAGATAAATTATAATTGTATTGTCAGATGTTATGATCTTCATATGGAGAAACTGAGGTTCTGAAAGATTTAGAAACTTAACCAAGATTATACTTAAGAACCAAGACTCAAACCGAAGTCTAAATTCCAAGTTTAGCACTGTTTAAAGTACAATGATGCAGATTGTTCTCTAATGGGATCTAAATTTCAGAGAACATGTATTAAAGCTAGAAAGTGGGGTTCATCAGCAAGAACAAAACAGTCAAGCAACAAGCATTTTCTAAGCACCAAAAATGGGCCAGATACAGGGCTAGCTGCTAGGAATGAAAATATAAGAATAAGAAAGCCCCTGACCCCAGGAAATTTATATTCTATTAAAAGAGACAAACAAATATATATATGTGTATGTATGTATGTATGTATGTATACAAACATGTGTCACAGACATATAAGAGGACCAAAGCTCAAAGTGAAATGAGATTTTTTTAGACTATTTTAGTCCTTTGACCTTCAATGGATCTTTGATCTTATTGGGTGAGTTCCTTCCCATCCTCTGATCCTGTGGAATTTGTGTTCAAGATTCCTCATAAATCCTCCACTGACTCAACTTCCTGGATGCCTTCTTCAAGCTATTTCACATTTGGGGGACACCAATGAAGTACTTGAGCTATCTGGTCTTTCTCATTCTCACAATATGAAAAACTCTTATTTTTCTGTCACACATATTTTCAGTATGGATCAAGATGATACTATGAAGTGAAAAATGGCAGAGAAAATAAAAGTCTCTTTAAAATCATATTCGTGGGGGGAAGAATAATGAAAGGTATGAGACCACTATTAGGGAGAAAATTTTAACAGTAACAGAAAGAAAGCTGAAGTACTCAATTCACAATTTGTAACTAACTATTAGAAAAATGACTTTTAAACTGGAAAAAAATAAAACAACTACTATTTAAAGGAACTTAAATGAAAAATAAACTTTACATCAAGATTCTGAAAAAATTTGCATATGTGTTTATGATTTTTAAGAATTGTGGAGAACTAGTGTTAGCCAAAGACTGGTAATGGGGAAATTTATCATCAAAAAAAGAAGAAAAATAGATCCCTGAAATGACAGATGAGTCTGTGATTGGTAGCAAAATTCTAGAATAGTTTATTAAACTGGTGACTTGTGAACACCTAGAGGGGGAACAAAAGTCACTAGGAACCAGCACAGGTTCAATAAGACTGTCATATCTAACTTCACTACAGAACGATGCAAAATAAGTGCTGTGATATATAATCAAGAAAAGCCTTCTTACTAGCTCTTCAGAGTGTTTTGAGTCCTAGGAATACCTGTGCTTATGGCAGGCACACTTATAGAGGGAGGCATAGTACAGTGCTATTGTATTAGATTTGTCAGTAAGATCTGAGAGCAAATACCTGGTTCACATACTTCCTATCAGTAGATGGTGACCAGTGACAGCCTCCCAGAGTTTCTGTTCCCTCATCGGTAAAATGGGGGTAATAATACTTCTACTACCTATCTCACAGGGTTTTTGTGAGGAAAGTATTTTGCAAACTTTATTGTGTCATACAAATGTGAGCTATTATGGTACACAAATAGTCCCTACATTAATTCAAAATCTATTCTTATATTTCATTTCACAAAATTCTATCCATTCTCACAATATTAGTGTAAAGACTTCAAAACTTTGCTGCACAGTTATTTTGCACATAATGGGTATCCAATAAGTGTTTATTGTGGATGAAAATGACAACACACATTTCCATATTATGCTAGCATTTGCAGAAACCTAAGTTTCATTCATCACCGATTTATATTTATTAAGTGTCCATAGGGTGCTTGCAGAAATATAGATAAAAATTGATCTAAGAAAAAATCATCTCTTCTCCCCAGGAATTCACAATCTAAGATGGACAGCACTTAGTCAGACACATGCATGAAATAAATACACAGACTTTTCAATATTGTAGAATTTTAAAACCTTCTGAAATTCAACTAAGGACAGGAGAATGTGTTAGTGGGGTGCCCAGCAGGCAATGTTGTGATTATCCTTATAATCATAAGGCACTCTAAAGTTTACAAACCACCTTCACAACTGTCCTGTGAATTAGGGAGTGGTGCTGCCAGGGACAGTATTATACTGCTTAAAGAGAAGGGGGCCATGATTTATAGAGCTGTGTTATAATGGGAATTTCACTGTGTCTGGCAAGGGCAGTGGGGTTGGGAGGAGTGACATTATACTGTGTGTGTATCCACACCTTGAGTTTGAAAGGTGTGTGTGTAGCAAGTTGACCTAAGCAGTCTTGAACTCCCTTGGGGAGTCACTGACCCCTAGAATCACAGCCTTAAGTGGGAGTGCAGGAGAAAACAGAAAAAATATACCAAGTCAAGTCAAAAAGCACTTATTCGTTCCCCATATGTGCCAGCAATATGGCAAGCACTGGAATTTTTTTAAAGAAAAAAAAAAGCTCCACCCTCCCACCTTGAATTACTATATTAGTAAAGGAGAATACAAGAGGTAGATGAATATTTATTATATTTATTATTACTAAATTATTACATCAGAAGTCAGTGATGGACAGCAGCATGAATCAGTCATGTCCCTCTTGTTAACTCCAAATATTTGTACCTGGTTCAGCTCTATTCAAATCAATGCCCTGAGTTCCCATTTCTCACTAAATCTTACCCTCTCATTTAGCCCCCAAACACCTACACTTGAAAAGGCCAATTAGGTTTGGGTTTTTTGTTTTGGGTTTTTTTTTTTTTGCTTTCTTAAAATCCTCACCTTCCTTCTTAGGATCAATATTGTGTATTGGTTCTAAAGCAGAAGAGTGGTAAAGGCTAGGCAATGGGGGGTTGTGATTTGCCCAGGGCCACACAGCTGGGAAGTGTTTGAGACAAGATTTGAACCCAAGACCTTCAAGCTTGGTTCTCAATTAGTTGAGCCACCTAACTTCCCTCTGGACAATTAGTTTTAATGATGATTACATGACAAGAAGTAGCTATAGCAGAATGGATAAAGAGTTGACCATGGAGCCAAGAAGACCTAAGTTCAATTGGTGCCTCTGACACATACTGGCTGTGTGATCCTTGACAAATCATTCACCCTTTTAGTGCTCCAGACAGCTTTGCTTTAAAGATATTTTATTTTCCTAATTACCTGTAATAACAATTTTCCACATACATTTTCTGAAGTTATAAGATTGAAATTGCCTCCCTCTCGCCCTTCCTTCCACCTTCCTGGAGATGGTAAGCAATTTGAGCTGGGCTATACATATATTATCATGCAGAATATATTTCCATATTGTTCATTATCATAGGAGAATACTCCTATTAACCCAAAACACCCAAATAAAAACACAAATAAATTAAAGTGAAAAATAGTATGCTTCAATAAGCATATACCTCCAACAGTTCTTTCTCTGGAGGTTCTAGCATTCTTTGTCATCAGTCCTTCAAAATTGGACAACTTTCTAAAACTATAATATACATTTTTATATATATAAACTTATATATAAATATATATATAAGATAATCTATGCTGGTAGAAGTCATTTCCTCAAAAAAAGAGTCCCTTTTGCCAGTCAAAACATAGATCTAGTCCCTATTGCTAAAGTGATATATTATTAGAGTGGGAAATAAGACAATTTGATTAAAACAGAAAACCATAACACATAATTGTAAACTGATAAAGGTGAATTTTTCCATTTTTCTAAATGCTTCCTCCCAACTTCCAAAATTAGAATTCCTTCCCTATCTCTTCCCCTCATTTCCCAGTTCACAGGCAGCTTCACAACTTCCTAATTGCCATCACAGGATAAAAGGTGGGATAACTTAGTCCAATAGGAGGTGACAAAAACTAAATCTAGGTTTGGGGGTTCACTAGGTTTTTCTACACACATTACAGACCATGACAGGAATCTGGCTTCTCCACAGCTGTGACTCCATGTTACACATCCATATAAAGACTTGGGACAGTCTATTTGGGGTCACTCTTTGGTTCCCAAATCTACTGGTCCCATGTAATATGAACAAGTCCCCTTGATCCCAAAGCATTATGCAATAAGGCAGGCCTCCAGAATGACTCTTTACAAATCTAAAACATGACTCACTGCAAAGTTGGATTACAATATTTTCATAAAAGCATACATGGCATAAAGTTGATTTTTACCTGAGGGTCAATACTGGTGCCATCCAGAAATATGACAAGTAAGAAAGAAAAACCTAGAAGTCTGACAAAAATTATGTTTAGAACAGTATCTCATATGCTTCTTATAACACATATACCTATATCTATATATGCACATATATGTTTAGGTATATATATATATATCATACAACATATTAAGTTTCAAATGGGTGCATAAATTGAATGTGAAAGATACTATCAAAAACAAATTAAAGGGGGCAGCTGGGTGGCTCAGTGGATTGAGAGCCAGGCCTAGAGGTAGGAGGTGCTAGGTTCTAATATGGCCTCAGACACTTCCTAGTTATGTGACCCTGGGCAAGTCACTTAATCTTCAGTGACAAGAACTTATCACTCTTCTACCTTGGAGCCAATAAATAGTATTGCTTCTAGACAAAAGGTAAAGATTTTTCAAAAACAAACAAATTAGAGGGAGGTGGAGCTAAGATGGTAGAGTGGTAAGAAGCAGCATGATGAAGTTTCTTCCACAAACTCCTTCAAATAGATCTAGAAAGTTCGTTAGACCAATAATGATGGGAAATTTTAGAAAAAAGTTACACTGTCACTTATCAAGCCCAATTAAACATAGAGAGACAGACAGAGGGACACTAGGAATTTTAGACCAAGAACATTCCACAAAGCACTCCAGCATCCAAGGAGAGCATTAAGGTAACAGGAGGTCCCAGATCCATACCGAGGTTCTACCAGACCTATGTCTACACCAGGATCTGCAACAGGACAGGGAAAACTGGTAGTTTTGTTGCCCATTACTCAGTTCTGGGTCACAGATCCAGGGAGCACTGAGAAGACTTGTATACACAAGTGGAATTTTCAAATTATCACCATCAGGAGTCATAGATGGTGTCCAGGTAGACAAGATCACTTTTATGCCTTTATGATCTTGAGAAAAGAATGGGAATAAAGGGGAATACACAATGTTGTATATTCTATATACTGAGGGGGGGGGGAAAGGAAAGTAAGATTAGGGGAAATTATCTCACATCAGAATGAGAAAATAGACCTCTATACAAACAAAGGAGGGAGGGGTTGGAAAGAAGAGCAGCTGACACTTGAACTGTACTCATAAATTGGTTAAAAGAAGGAAGAATACATATACATACTGTTGAGTACCAAAAAATCATTTTTTTTTCAACAAGGAAATGAGAATATTTAGAAGGGAAAAGGGGGGCAATAAAGGAAATCAGATAAGAGAGTGATCAATTCCAAGCAAACTCTAAAGAAGTACAGAAATATTTATGGCTCTTTTAAGGTGGCAAAGAATGAGAATCTCCATAAATTGAGGAATTGATATCAACAAACTATGACATATAAATGTGATGGAATACTATTATGTGTGTGGGAAGGGAATTTCCCTCCCCATTATATCTCTTTGTTTGACATCATTAATCAGTGACTTGGAGGTTGTTTACCACTGAGATGTGCAGGTATAGACAAACCGTCAAAGAAAGGAAGTTGAACCAATGAGACGGAAAATTGATCCCATAGGCACTTACCCTGTGGGTGGTGCCAGGCAAATTAAGGAACTATGGCTGGTTCCTGAGATGTGATGTGGGAGAGCTAGTGGGTGGAGAAAACTGCTTATAAGGTGAGAACAGGAAACTGTTCTCTCTCTTCTGACTGGAGTTAGGATCCTGAAGGAAACCCTGTCAGTAATGAGCTTCAATATATCAAATGGTAAATAGGGTAGTAAGTTAATCAACTCTCTACCTCTTTCCTACATTTCCCTCTCTTTACTATCACTATTTTGATATAATAAAACTACTAAAGCTACTAGCAGCCTCATCATTTAATTTTAACTATTGCATGTGGAACATCTGAATAATGAGCAACCATGATTCCAGAGTACTAATAATGAAACATGCTACCTGCCACCTGACAGAGAGATAAAGTACTCAGAATGCAGAATAAGATAGTTTTTCTTAACATGGCCAATGTGGAAATTTGTTTTGGTTGATTATGCATGTTTGTAATGGATTTTGTTTTGCTAGTGTTCTCATTTGGGCAGGGAGAGCGAGATTGGTGGGGGGAGGGAAGAAAGTGAAGGCTGATTAAAAGAAACAAAATATTTTTATAATTTTTATAATTATTTCATAATTACATGTAGGGGAGACCAAACCAAGGAGAGAGGGATATAAAAAATCACAAAATATAAAATGGACAAATTTAAACAACATAAAATTTTAAACATTTAGCATAAACAAAATCAATGTAGTCAGAATTAGAAGAAAAATAGGTAACTGGGAAAAATCTTTGAATCAAATTTCTTAATAAAAGTCTGATATCCAAAATATATGGCAAAAATGGTGCAAATGTGTAAGAACAAGAGCCATGACCCAAATAATTAAGCAGCCAACTGGTATGAATAGGCTGTTTTCAAAAGAAAAAAAGAAAGCTACCAACTATATTAAAAAATTCTTCAAATCACTAGTAATAAGAAATATATGTTAAATAAAATAGCAGTTGTAGGAGGGGCAATGGAAAAATGGACTTTTTTTAAAGCAATATGGAACTATGCCTAAAATGTCACTAAACGATTGCATACTTTTTAATCCAGTGATACCAAAATTAGAAATTTAACACAGAATCAAAGAATCATATATACAAAAATATTTCCAGTCACACCTTTTGTTGTACCAAAGGATTGGAAGTTAATACCCATCAGAGGATCACTTAATAAATTGCATTACATTGATATAATGTAACATTTCCATAATGTATCATGAGATAAGTTGAAAGGATAAGATTCAGAGAAAGCAAGGAAGCCTTTTATGAACTCATACACTGTGAGGTGAACAAAACCAAAACAATTTATACCACAACAATCATAATGTAAAGGAAAGCAACTTGGAAAGATGAGAATTCTGACAAATTCAATGTCTAATTACATCTTTTAAAGACTGATGGTGATACATGCTACTCACATCTTGGCAAAGAACCATGAATCATAGATAAAGAAAAATTATATATTTTTAGACATGGAAAATGTTTGACTTTGGTTTGTTTGAATATACATATTTGTTATAAAGTAGATATTGAAGAACAGTGATGATAATGGGGGGAAGAAAAGATAAAAGAGTATCAATGAAATATTTTTAAAATAGTTCACAGTTTTATATACAAATGTTTTTATATCCTCCATGTTGAAATGTTCGTGTTTGCTGATATTTGCTAAGTTCATAATTTTTTAAATTCAGAACTAAAGTGGCAGAGCAGAGGTAAGGCTTTCAGAAATAGATGAACAACTTCATTGACTTCTGTTATATATCCTTCTAAAAAATGTATTTTTAATTTAAAATAAAAGTACCAGTACTGTCCTGCTTGTCAGACTCCTCCTTTTGAAGATTCTATTCTCTTCTGTGTATTTTAGTGAGTTTCAAAGCAAAAAAGAAAATGAGTGACTTTGTTCAAAATGTCAGTGGCTAGCATCATTCCTGTGTTCACAGGGTCACTCCTATGGTGAAATTTGGCATCACTATATCCCAGGAGCAAAGAGACATCAGTAGAACTTGTCACAAGCTGGCAAGAATCCTTAGCTGAGATACATACACACCCTTTCAGATCAGGGATCATGTTAAATGTGTAGCCCCTCTAAACTCCTTTGAGACAAAATGTAGGGATTTGAACCAATGATATGGGCTGCTTCCATTATCATGACAACTATAACACTATAAGGAAAGCAAAGACCTCACCAATTGCCCTGCAGTGGATGATAGCATTCCCATTAGAGCCAGCAACAGCTAGCAGTGATGAGTGCCAATTATTTGGGTTTCTTTTTCAATTAAGCTAATGCTTTCACTCACTTCCACCTCCCCACTTCACCTTATTTAGAAAAAGAAAGAAAAATAAAAATTACTGTAACAAATATGCATAGTTAAGCAAAATACCCACATTATTCGTGTCAGAAAATGTCTTGTTTTCATCTTGAATCTATCATCTAACTCAGGAGGAGTGTAACAGATCACCATAGGTCTCTGTTATCATAGTTGGTCGTCATATTGATCACAGTTCTTAAGTCTTTCCGAGTTATTTATTATTACAATGTTATTATTGTTTAAATTGTTCTGATTCTGCTCACTTCACTCTGCATCAGTTCTTGTCTTTCCAGGTTTCTCTGAACACATCCTTTTCACCACAGATTATGGAAAAATGTGGTGTCTTTCAAGAAGGAAGAGGGAATCAGATAAACTGTCCAATCAAAAACATTATCTTTAATTTTTCTCATGACCAATAGTAGTGCCACTTTCCCTCCTTCCTCAGCTCCTATCTCTGCCTTCCTTTCTTCCATCTCAGACTTTTTGGATATTTGTTGTTCCAAAGAGCCCATGGTCCAGCCCTACTTTGCCTTTTGTTTACCCTCATTTGGATGCTGATTCAGACCACAATTCTCTATTTTTTTAAATTTCTTTATTTAGAATATATTTCATTGGTTACATGATTCATGGTTTTCCCACCTCTCTTCCCTACAATTCCATGTATCATTGTTCCAAACCTATTTCCATAATATTCATATTTGCAGTAGGGTGACCTTTTAACACCAAAACCCCAATCATATCCCCATTGAACCATGTGATGGATCATATGTTGTTCTTCTGAATTTCTGCTCCCACAGTTCTCTCTCTAGATGTGGATAGTATTCTTTCTCATAAGTTCCACTGAATTGTCAGATCATTGTATTGCTAGAAAAGTCATTTGATTGTGCCACAATGTAGCAATCTCTGTGTACAAAGTTCTTCTGGTTCAGCTCCTTTCACTCTGTATCAATCCCTGGAGGTTCTCCCTGTTCACATAGAAATCCTCCAGTTCATTATTCCTTTAAGCATAATAGTATTCCATCACCATCAAATACCACAATTTGTTCATTCACTCCTCAAATGAGGGACACCCCTTCATTTTCAAATTTTTTTGCCATCACAAAGAGCACAGCAATAAATATTTTTGTATAAGTCTTTTTCCTTATTATCTCTTCGGTGTGCAAATTCAGCAATGGTATGGCTGGATGGATGAAAGGGCAAGCATTCTTCCAAAGCCCTTTGTGCTTAATTCCAAATTACCCACAAGAATGGTGGGACCAATTCACAACTCCACCAGTAATGTATTAGTGTCCCAATTTTGCCACATCTCCTCCAACATTTATCACTTTCCTTTGATGCCATATTGAGCAATCTGCTAGGTGTGAGGTGGTACCTAAGAGTTGTTTTTATTTGCATTTCTCTAATGAAGAGGGATTTAGAACACTTTTTCAGGAACTTATTAATAGTTTTGATTTCCTCTTATG
Organism: Monodelphis domestica; assembly: GCF_027887165.1. Classification (NCBI taxonomy): domain Eukaryota; kingdom Metazoa; phylum Chordata; class Mammalia; order Didelphimorphia; family Didelphidae; genus Monodelphis; species Monodelphis domestica. Next base: position 47,580,366 of record NC_077230.1, on the reverse strand, counting down.
AAAATTGCCTTTTCATATCCCTTTACCATTTGTGGATTAGGGAATGGCTTGATTTTTTATAAATTTGACTTATTTCCTTATATATTTGGGAAATTAAACCTTTCTCAAAGAGTTTTATAATTTTTTTCCAGTTTGTTGCTTTCCTTCTAATTTTGGTTACATTGGTTCTTTTTGTACAAAATTTTTTTAATTTTATATATTCAAAGTCATTCATTTTACATTTTGTAATATTCTTTATCTCTTGCTTGGTCTTAGACTCCTTTCTTTCCCACAGATCTGACAGGTATGCTATTTTATGTTCACCTAATTTATTTATGATTTCATGCTTTATATTTAAGTCATTTACTCATTTTGAATCTATCTTGGTACAGGGTGTGAGATGTTGATGTAAACTTGATTTTTCCCATACTATTTCCCAATTTTCGCAGCAGTTTTTGTCAAATAGTGAGTTCTTATCCCAAAAACTGGTATCTTTGGGTTAATCAAACACTAACTTGTTGAGGCCATTTATCCCTAGTATTCCATTGATCTATTCTGTCTCCTAGCCAGTACCATGTTGGTTTGATGACCACTGCTTTTATAGTACAGTTTAAGATCTGGTACTACTAGACCCCCATCCTTCACATTTTTTTATTATTTCCCTTGATATTCTTGATCTTTTGTTCTTCCAAATGAATTTTGTTATGATTTTTCTAATTCTATTTTTTAAAAAGCTTTTTGGTAGTTTAATAGATTTGGCACTGAATAAATAAATTAATTTGAGTAGGATTGTCATTTTTATTATATTAGCTCATCCTACACATGATCAATTCATGTTTTTCCAATTATTTATATCTAGTTTTAATTGTATGTAAAGTAGTTGTGTTCATATAATTCCTGTGTTTGACTTGGCTGGTAGATTCCTAAATATTTTATATTGTCTAGAGTGATTTTAAATGAGTTTCTCTTTCTAACTCTTTCTAACTGCTGCTGAATTTTATTAGAAATATACAGAAATTTCTTTTTCTGAGATGGGATTATTTAAGTATTCTATTTCCTCTTTCATTAATCTAGGCAATTTATATTTTTGTAAATATTCACCCATTTCACCTATATTGTCATATTTATTGCCACATGGTTGGGCAAAATAGTTCTTAATAATTACCTTAATTCCCTCTTCATTAGAGGTGAGGTTGCCCTTTTCATTTTTGACACTGTTAATTTGATCTTTCTTTTTTTATTATATTGGTCAGTATTTTATCTATTTTATTTATTTTTCAAAGTTCCAGCTCCTAGTCTTTTCAATTCTCCTTTGATTTTTATGATTTCCAATTTAGTTTTTATTTGGGGATTTTTAATTTTTTCTCTTTCTAGTTTTTAAGTTCCATGCCCATTTCATTGACCTCTAATTTGTTGATATATGCACTTGAGGATATACATTTTCCTCTGAGTACTGCTTTGGCTGCATCCCATAGATTTTGATAAGTTGTTTCCTCATTGTTATCCTCTTCAGTGAAGTCAGTAATTGCTTCTTTTGTTTGTTCTTTGACCAACCAGTTTTGAAGAATTATATTATTTAGTTCCCAATTAATTTTAAATTTGTTTTCCATAGACCCTTGTTAAGTATAATTTTTACCACATTATGATCTGAAAAAGTGGCATTTATTATTTCTGCTTTTCTGCATTTGTTTCCAGTATTTCTATGCCCTAGTTTATGGTTGATCTTTGTATATGTACCATGATGTACTGCTGAGCAGAAGGTATATTCCTTTTTATCCCTGTTCAATTTTTCTCCAGATATCTATTAGCTCTAATTTGTCTAGCATTTCATATACTTCACTTACTTCTTTCTCATTTGTTTTTTGATTTGATTTATCTAGTTATGAAAGAGGAAGGTTGAGGTCCCCCATTAGTATGGTCTTACTATCTATTTCCTCTTTGAGCTCCTTTAATTTTTCCTTTAGAAACCTAGATGCATTAGGTTCATAAATCTTTAGTATGGATATTACTTCATTGTTTATGTTATCCTTTAACAAAATATAATTTCCTTCCATATTTCTTTTAATCAGATCGATTTCTACTTTGGCTTTGTCTGGTATAATGACTGCTACTCCTTCCTGTTTTATTTTACTTTAGATGATGCATGATAAATTCTGTTCCAGCCTTTTACCTTGAATCTGTGTGGGTCACCCTGTCTGCAAATGTGTTTCTTATAAACAACATATAGTAGGATTCTGGTTTTTAATCCACTCTGCTATTTGCTTCTCTTTTATGAGTGAGTTCATCCCATTCACATTCAGCATCATGATCACTTCCATCATATTATCCCCTTTAGATCTGGCTCTATTCTCTTTTACTCTGTTCATCCTCACAAGTATTTTGCTTTTTGTCACCCCCCACTTCCCCCTCCGTTCAATTACCTCCCCCTTCCCTTATCTTATTCCCCTTTTATTTCTCTGTAGGGCGATAGAATTCTATACCCCACTGAGTATATTTGCTTTTCCCTCTCTGAGCCAGTTATGATGAGAGTAAAGTTTAAGCCCCTTACCCTCCCCTCTCTGTAATGATTTTTCATGCCTCTTTATGTTATATAATTTACCCCATTATATGTCTCCCTTCCCTTTTCTCTAAGTGCAACCCCCATCCCTTGATTTTTTTACATGTCATTCATATGTAAACATATCATTACATATCCTCATATTCACATACATATATCATCTTATATTAACATATACATCATATCATCATAATCAGCTTACTTCCCCACCTTCTTTCTGGGTAAGTTCCTTCTATCTTCTCTACTACTAAGAGTAATTTTTGAGAATAACAAGTATCCTCTGTCCATGTAGACATATAAACATTCTGACCTTGATGAATCCCTTAAATTTTCACTTTCTTATTTACCTTTTGGGGCTTGTCTTGTGTCTCATGTTTGTATTTCATATTTTTTGTTTATGTCTGGCTTATTCCTCAGGAATGCTTGGAAATCTTCTATCTTATTGAATGTCCATTTTTTCCCTAAAAGAATATACCCAGTTTTGCTGAATAGGTGACTCTAGGTTGTAAACCCAAATCTTTTGCCTTACTGAATATCACATTCCATGCCTTTCAAACCTTTCATATAAAAGCTGCTAAGTTCCTGTGTGATCCTGATTGTAGCTCCCTGGTATTTGAATGGTTTCTTTCTGGCTGCTTGTAGAATTTTCTCCTTAGCTTGGTGACTCTTGAACTTAACTATTACATTTCTGGAGGTTGTCATTTGAGGATTTCTTTCTGGAGGTGATCTGTGAATTCTTTCAATTTCAATTTTATTTTCTTGTTCAAGGATCTCTGGGCAGTTGACTCTTGATCATGGCTTTCAGGTAGTCCAATAATTCTCAAATTGTCTCTCAGATCTATTTTCAAGGTCAGTTATTTTTTCAACAAGATATTTCATGTTTTCCTCTGTTTTTTCATTCATTTGATTCTGCTTTATTGTTTCTTGGTTTCTCATGAAATCATTAGTTTCTAGATGGTCAATTCTGATTTTTAAGACCTGATTTTCTTCTATTGGTTCTTGGTTCTCCTTTTGCAATTGACCCATTTCTTCTTGCATCACTTTCATTTCTCTTTGCATCACTTTCATTTTTCTTTTCCACTTTTCCCATCCCTCTTTTAATTAGTTTTTGAAGTCTTTTTGAGTGCTTCCAGAATGTGTCCAATCTATATTTTTCTTTTGGACTCTGAGTGTGTTTCCTTTGCTTTTACTGTCCCCTTCTGTGTCTGTACCTTGCTCCTTGTCTCCATAAAAGTTCTTTAGAGTTAGGTGCTTTTTTTGTTGTTTGCTCATTTTTCTTATTATAGGTTGGTTTGGGGGGATGATGTGATGGTCTGAGGTCCGAGAGCTCTTAGAACCCTGATTCAATTGACCCTTGAGATGCTGATAGCTTAAAGACTTGCCTCAGGCTTAGGTGAAAGCTTTTGATCTCACTCTGATCTTGATCAAGTCAGGGGCTGGTCAAATTCTATCCCCAGGCCTAGGCTCAAGTTTTTGGTCTCACTGTGTACTTGATCCAGTCAGGCACATTCTTGATTGTCCTGTCTTAGAGTTCCACCCTGAGCTTTAGGCAAAAATATCAGTATTTAGTATTTAGTATTATCAGCCACCCAGAAGTATGGCATCCCAAGTCCATACTAGAATTACCTGGGCTGGGGCTCTGGACTTCTCCTCAGGTTTGAAATTTCAAGGGATATGGGTTGGCTTGTAATTTGCACAGTCAGGATCTCAGGTTCTGGATTGGTGGCTTAGGCTTAGGTGCCAAACCTTGGACAGTAAATGTGGGGTGGGGAGGTGGCTCTTGGCTTGCTCTTTCCTGCTTGCTACAACTTCTTGCTGGCTCTGCTCTCCTCCCACCGCAGTACCCCAGATGTTCTTTGCCTACCTTTTGAGGTTTTTTCTTTTCTTGAAAGTTGTTTCACTCTGTCTCCTTGTTGGTTCTTTCACTCCTGTATTCATTTTGTGGCAATATTCTAATCTTGGTCAGAGAGGATTCTCATGGTAGCACAGAGCTGCTGAGGATTACTCCACCATCTTTGCTCTATCCCTACAAATTACCCCAGGGCTAGCAATTCCCTGTTCTTTTTAATAAGATATTATAGTAATGTAATTTAAATAATATTTGTCAACCAACTCATTCATGAAATAAAATGCCTGTTATGGACCCAGAAAATGGCAGGATTATTGGTCCTTTATCAGACATGGCCATCAGGAATTTGGTAATAGAATTCTAAGGATCATGATACAGTGAAGAAAGCAAAGACTTTGAAGTCAAAGACCTGGGTTTGAAACCTAAGGAAACTGCTTTGTAAAAATACCTCTAATAAAAAGTCTCACATACAAAAATCATAAGGAATTGACACAAATGCATAAGAATAAAAGTTATTCTCCCTTAAATGTGGTAAAATTCAATTCAATTCAGCAAGAATTTATTAGGCACCCGTTATATGTAAGGTACTATGCTAGATACTGGATACATAAAGACATAATGAAAACCAGTCCCCAATCTCAAGTAATTTACATTTTCCTTGCTATAAATGGACCATTTCCAAGAACTATAAATTACCACAAAACAATTAAAAAGTTCAAATTTGCTATTTCATCATCATCACATTTGCAAAGATAATAAAAACAAAAATTTATGTTAAAAACAAGCACTCTTTGACACTGAGGGTAGACTTACATATTGGTACAACCTTTTGGAAAGCAAGAAGGAATTATGCAACAGAAGTTTTTTTAATGGTCATGTACTTTGCCCCACTAGTCCCCTAATGGGACCCTAACACAGAGAGGTATTTAAAAGGAGAGAAAGATCTATCTATACATATGTGTGTGTGTGTGTATGTATGTATTTCTAGAAGAATCATCTTAATAGTGGGGGAAACAGGATAGATACATTCATTATACTTGATGGCCTCTGGTGTTCCCTCCAATTCAAAGTGTGTGATTCAGTAACACTCCAGGTATATATTGATTGGGAAATGGTTTAAAAATATGGTATAAAATTGTAGTGGAATAATATCACACCAGAAGACATGACAACAAAGAATTCATAGCAGTATGGGAAGACAAAGTAACCAAGAATGAAAAAAAAAAGAACTAAAAGAACATTTTGCACACTGACTACAATTACATAGCTACAATTATATAGGCAGCAGATTTACCATGCAGGCAACAAATAAGGTCAAAATAATTTAAAAATACAGATCAAGTGTTTTGGCTATATACCAACATTATTTCAAAAATACTTTCATGAGTCAATCTGTATTCTCCCTAAGTATATATTCCTTCCAATAACACAGGAAACAACCTATTTATGCCTTTATATAGAAACCTTTGTATACTAGAAGACTCTCATCCATTTTGTCTCTCAAATCCTCCACAGGATTCTGCCCAACATGCTGAAGATATACCTCTAAATCTGTTCTCACTGTATAGAAATCAATGAAGACCCAACCTACTTCTTCTAATTGTATAACATTTTTCACACTGCTTCCCCTATATAACTTTTCATTGGGGATATGATCTGGCTGACTTGGGCCCACCATGCACATTACCTTCACCCTTCAAAGAACTTCTGTCTTTAATATTTTGGATGCTGTAGTATTCCAAGACTCACAACCAAACAGCATTACCAGAAGAATAATGGTGTTGAAAAGATGAGTCTTTGCTTCATGGAGAACCTGAAATTATTAAAAAGCACTTCCAATTTTATAAAGGCAATCAAAACCACTCTGATCCTCCATTCAATTGTGGGTCCAGAAGACCTAAGATATATGTGCTGAAGTTCTACATACTGGATCTATAAGAACTCCATCAACCTGCAAATTGAATGAGACAATAGGCATTTTCATCCACTTGTTTTTCCCTGTGTCAAAAAGTATTCCTTCATGATGAACAAGATGATTTCAGAAAGAACTGGAAAGACCTACATGAACCAATGCAGAGTACTAGGAGAACATCGTACACAGTAACAGCAATATTTTAGAATGGTCAACTATGATAGATAGCAATACAATGATCCAAGACAAGTCTGAGAGACTTATAGCAAAGAATGCTATGCACCTCCAGAGAAAGAACTATTGGAGTGGAAATGCAGATGAAAGCATATAATTTTTCACTAATTTATTTAGGGTTTTGTTTGGGGGTTTTGGCTTTATATGATTATTCACTTAAAAAAGATAATGGGAAAATATGTTTTGCATGATAATACATGTGTAACCCAGATAAAATTACTTGCCAGCTCTAGTGGGGGGGGGGGGGGAGAGGGGCAGGAAGGGAGGAAGAGAGACAATTTGGATCATAGAACTTTGGAAAACTTATTTGGAAGTTTGTTATTACATGCAATTGGTAAATAAATAAATAAATTACAAAAAAGATAAGTATTTCTCCAGTGCCTACTATATACTAGTTACTGCTGTAAGCACTGAATCATTAAGCCTAACTTAGGAGGCCCTATGAGGTTCTAAGGATTAATTCTATTGGGGAGGACAATTTATATGAGAAAGAATTTTATAAGATTTTGGCATATGCCTAGGAAATACCTTGTTGGAGGAAAGCCTTTATGGAAACACTCTTCATAACTTAATCAAATGCAAACAAGTACAATGAGATCTTAAACTCTGTGTACCTTTCAGTGATTTGTGTGACTGTAAAATTGTGATCTACTGTAGAAATTATTCACAAAAACTCACCTATCCCCATACCAAGCTGTCATTAAGGACCCTGGAAATCACAAACCAATCAAAGAGTATTAATTGATCACCTACTATGTGCTAGGCATTGTGTTAGGTGCTGGAGAAAAAACTACAAGGAATGAAACAATCTCTTCTCATGATGTGATTATGTTCTAAGTACATATAAAAAATGGGCAGCACAAATATAAAGTGAATTAAGTAAAAAATCTATACACATTGATTAAATACAAGGTAGTTTGGGCGAGAAGACATGAGCAATTGAGTAATCAGGAAAAAATTCATGCCAAAGAAGTAATCAGAGTTGCAACTTAAAGTATGGATGAGAACCTCTATAAAATGGGAATGAATTCGGGAGCATTATGTGTGAGGAACAGAGAGAAAGTCAGTTTAGCTAGATTAAAGAATCTGGCATGGGAAAGGAGGAGACAGAAAATAATGTCTGTTGAAGATATCTTGGCACTGAGTTTGTCTAGGGCAATAGCATCAAATTCAAATAGAAATGGGACCATTAAGTAATACAACAAACCCTGCCCCAATTAATACTTCCCCTCCCTAACGGTTATATTCTCCTATCTACTGATCTCTTCCCAATGGGTAAAAACATCACCAAACTCCCCATCCTAAGAAAAAAAATCCCTTACTTGATCCTACTGTCCCCACAAACTATCCTCCTATATCTCTCCACCTTTTATCAGCCCAACACCTTTAAAATCCTCGTCACTCTCACTACTCCTAGTTTTTCTCCTCTCATGCTTTCCTAAAACTTCTATGATGTAACTTTGTATCTCATTATATAACCAAATCTCTTTTCTTCAAAATTATCAGATACTAAATTACCAAACCTAATAGTCTTTTCTTAAGCCTCATCCTTCTTGGCCACTCTGTAGCATTTGTCATAATGGACCATTTTCTCTTCTCTTGGTTTTCCTCCTGCTTTTTTCAGTATCTTTTCATAAATCATTATCCATATTCTGAACTATGGATTCTCCCCAAGGTTTTTTCCTGGGTCATCTTTTCTCATTTCTCTATACTCTCTCACTTGGTGACATTAATTTCCATGGATTCAATTACATTCTTTACACATGTGGTTCCCAAATCTAGCCCAAGTCTCTCTCCTCAAATCTCATCTTTCATTACCAACTGCCTTTTAGATATTTTGGACTGGATATGTATGGGCACCTCAAATCCAACATGGCTAAAATAGAACTCATGATCTTTCCTCCTAAACCCATCCCTCTTAAAAAAAAAATCTTGATCTTCCATCTTGGTGTTAATACTGTGTATTGGCTCCAAGGCAGAAGAGTGAGTGGTAAGGGCTAGACAAAGAGGGTCAAGTGACTTGCCCAGGGTCACACAGCTGGGAAGTGTCTGAGGCCAGATTTGAACTCAGGAACTCCCATCTCTAGGCCTGGCTCTCAATCCACTGAGCTACCCAGCTGCCCCCTCCCCCATCCCTCTTTTGAACTTTCTCCTAGGGAAAGAAAAAAAAAGTATTGCTTTGTTTTCAGTCAAGCTGGATAACTTTAAATGCTGATTCCTAGAGTGAAAATAACTGGTGGTAGGGGTGGAGAAAGAGAGACAGAGACAGACATAGCAGAGAAAGAAAAAGGAGTATTGAGTATTGACAGGTAACCTGAGGAGATATTACATTTGAAGTTAGTTCATTGGAAGGAGATATGAATGGTCTAAGAGAAATCAGTTCCTCTCCAGAAGAATAAAAGTCCTTGTCAGGCAAACTGTCCTCCACAGTGACATCCACTGGTTATCCACTACACACACACACACACACACACACACACACACACACACACACACACACACACACGAGATATTTTGATGAGTTTCCAAGACCTTGAATCATTTTCTAGAGAAATACATTTAATCTGGCATTGGAAAGAGAAGAAACAGTCAGTCATGGCCAACCAATCTTGCCTTTAATCACTTCACATCTAGATTTCACTTTTCTTAACTGTAATATGAGAAGTGTGAGCTTTCCATGATCTCTGAAGATCTTGAAGCTCTGAATTCTATTTCTATGAAGAACCAGATGTGGTCACAGAGAGGTGTCTTTAAACTGTGCATTTGGGAAAACGTCCTGGTCTAAGCGATCTGGCAATTATAAGACCTTGTCAGAACTTCTGAGTTTATTTTAAACATTTCTTATCCTCTAATCTTATTATTATCACAAAAATGGCTGAGAGTTTTGTTCCCCACCTCCCAAACCATAGCATTCTCTCCCCTGCTTCTCATGCAAGAATACATGAGCCAGAGCCAAGGGAAAATCCAATGCATTCAATTAGGAACAATATCCACAAAAACAAAAGCCAGCCTGGGTAATGGGAAGGTTGACCGCAGCTGTGTTCTCAGTGCTGGTCCCCAAAGGTCTGAGTTAGCTGGGAATTACTGGAATCCTCTAAAGTCCATCTCAGGTCTGCGCACAGACCACCACAGGACCCAAGAGCCCCTCGGTGTGCCTGAAACTGATTAGGAAGGAGCTTTTCACTGTAAGTCTAACTAATTTCCTTTGCAGCCAATTGAAGCTAAGCCTATCCCAGGGTAATCAAAGGGTTAACATAACAAAAGTGGAGTGTGTACATTCATGGTGGGAACCTGAGCGGTGAATGACCTCTGCACCTTCCACCTGTTACTTCAAATTCCAGCTGCAGCACACCAAGTTTTCTTTGAATGAGGCAAAAGGGTTGTAGGGCCTCAGCAAAGGTTGCCAGCTGTCCCCAAATCCTGAAACTTCCTGACAGAAAGACAGGACTGAAAGGACTCTGTGTGTTTGTGTTTATGTGTATTAGAGAGAAAGAATGTGCATTGTGCCTACAAAGATAAACTGACAATCTCCAAAATTTTCTTTTCGAAGGCTTACTATTCTGCGCATATTGATAATTGTACTTTTAAACCTCTATCAATTTTGCTTAAATTTCCATTGTTAATGGTAGGATTTCACCTCTCCCATCTCTGTTTTAGAGCAAGAAGACACCAGTATAAAGCAGAAAAGGCACACAGGCACTGAAATCAGAGGACCTGATCCAAATCCACATCTGGTGTTTTATCACTGTGACACTGAGGAGGTAGTCCTTCCCTTGTCTAGACACAGTTTCCTCATCCATAAAGTGAGGGGAGTTGGCCTCAACAGTCTTTGAGATCCCTTCCATATCTAGTTCTAATGATCCTGGGTAACTGGATTTAACTAAAGGATGACATCTATGTTAGCATTAGTTAGTTAAAATGTTAGCATCTATTTCAATAAATTCAGCAGTTCATATTTTTTTCACCATCCTCCCACCAAAAAGTAACATGTTTTAATCTTCTGCTTCTCATCCTCATGCACTTTGAAGAATGAATGTCAACCTCAGTTTCCTCAGCTGTAAAATAGGATAATAATAGCATAATAATAATAGTCATGAGGATAAAATTAGATGATATAAGTGCATCCAAACATCAAAGTATATGTAAATATTATTGTTATTATTTATTAAGGAAGGCTAAAGAGGCCTCTTAATTATATTACTGACATAATATATTAATAATTATTACCAGTGTATAATAACATTAGTATATCATTTTCTAATACTTTACGTCAAAGCTTCGAGAGCAAGATAATAACAACGGGGAACATTTAAAAAGCATTGTCTCATTTGACCATTACAACAATAATAGCTAGCATTTATATAAAGCTTTAAGGTTTGCAGAGCACTTTACACATGTTATCTCAATTATCTTCACAACAACCCTGAGAGGTAGGTATTATTATTATCATATCCATTTACAGATAAGGAAAATGGGGCTAAGTTATGTAACTTGCCCAGACTCACACAGCTAAGTAAGTGTCTGAGGCAGAATTTAAACCAGGGGATGTTATGGGGCTCAAATTAAAAAACAGATGCAAAGGATTTTGCAAACTTTAAAGCACTCTTTTAATGGCCATTATTAATATTAGTATTAGTAGCCTCTAGTCACCAGATCTCCAGTCTGCTCTGCCTCCATTCTCTAAGCTTGAGTTCAAGCAGGATTTATAGGACAACACATGGGGTGCTAAATGTTTAACTGGGCTCTCTGGGAATAAAATGTCTGCACTTTTAGATTTATAACTTTTGACTCATGAAGAAAAATGCTCTCCACCTCCAGATACAGACTGATGGCCTCTGAGTGCAGATTGAAGCATATTATTTTTCTCTTTGCAGAGCTAAGGTAAGTGGCCCAAGACACAAAGCTAGCATGTCTGAGTTTTCCCAATTCCAAGTCCAGAATTCTATCCATCAAACTATGCTGCCTCTACCATGATTACAATCATAACAAAAAGTTGCCTCATGGAACCATGTCCAAAGGTCCATAAAACTGTGCATATCTTTTAATCCAACAACACCACTACTGGGTTTGTATCCCAAAGAGATCAAAGATAAAGAAGGACCTCCTCGTACAAAGATATTTACATCAGCTTTTTTGTGATGGCAAAGAATTGGAAACTGAAGGGATGTCCATCAAATGACTGAACAAATTGTGGGATATTCTTGTAATGGAATACGACTGTTCCATAAGAAATGACAAACAGGACAATTATTTTTTTTTAAACCCTTACCTTCCGTCTTGGAGTCAATACTGTGTATTGGCTCCAAGGCAGAAGAGGGGTAAGGGCTAGGCAATGGGGGTCAAGTGACTTGCCCAGGGTCACACAGCTGGGAAGTGTCTGAGGCAAGGTTTGAACCTAGGACCTCCCGTCTCTAGGACTGGCTCTCAATTCACTGAGCTACCCAGCTGCCCCCAAACAGGACAATTATTTAAAAACCTGGAAAAACTTACATGAAGTGAGGCAAAGTGAAGTGAGCAGCACCAGGAAAATGTTGTACATGGTAACATCATATTGTACAATAATCAACTGTGAATGACTTAACCATAATTGGCAATGCAAGGATCCAAGACAACTCCAAGAGATTCATGACAAAAAGGCTGTCCACTGAGGGAGTTGGCAGATTAAAGCATGTTATTTTTTGTTTTATTTCCTTCATAAGTTTTTTTCTTATATAAGCAACATATGTCTTCTTTCACAACATGACAAACATGGAACATATTGCCTTCTGTCTCAGGGAAGGACGAAGCGTAGTAGAGAGGGAGAGAGCATGGATTGCAAAATGTCAGAAAACAATTATAAAAAATTGAAAGAAAAAATTACCTGTAACAAGTTATTTCCAATACTCCAGCTGATTAGCTGCAGTGAGTGAAAGGGAAAGTTTCACGCAGATTTGAGATGGAATGCTGGAGAAGCAGAGGTGACAGACAGGGGCAGTTGGAATGTTGGGGAGCCGGGACTTCTGGAGGACCAAGGAACAATAAACAGCTCCCATTCCCACCTCAGGATTGGAAACCCATCATCATCTGAGGATTTCCCAATCATATCCCAAGCCCACGGTGACTTTTTACTGATCCTGTCTCTGTTATTTCAAGACTTGTGTGGACTGACTGGACCTTCAGCTGCCTGAGAGGGTTTTAGCCTGAAGGGGAGGCTGAGTCAGCCCTGAAGCCTGAAATGTCTCCCTCCATGCCAGCTACACCTAAAGACAGTTGTTGCTTCTTTCATATTAGATTAGGTTAGCCAGCATAGGAGAATGAAGAAGACAGAGAAGGCTTCCAGACCAGTCTTGGCTGTTGACCAATGCCAGAAGGACCCACCATCAGTCTGTGCTATTAGCCTAGAGAACCTGTGGTTGACCTCTTCCCTAACCTCACCCTTGTTATCCTATCCCAAATAAATAGCTATTGTTCATAATTAGCAGTCAGATCTTTAAAAGGAAGAAGGAAGGTTGGTAGATGGGGGTTTTGATCAGAAAGGAGATCTCTATTAGATCCAGGTTAAGCCAAGTCCTGGATTGAAAGTCTTTGATCTTCCTCCAGCAAGAGTTTGACCAGAAGGGCATCCAGGAGGGTTAGGTTTAGCAAAATTGCCCAACCAGCAGACAATTAACACTCCTGTGGTGTTCCCTAATCTGGTATAGACCTTTCATATACCTGTGCCTCCATTTTATTCAATCTACATGAGAGGGTAGCCATTGGATCTCTGTCTGGATAGGAAGGGAATACATTCTGACTAACCATTAAACCATCATTCCAGGGCTTCCCCTTTTCCCCTTTAATTAGCTGCAGTAAGAATGTTTCATAAATTATTTATTTTTGCAAATAAGTAGCTACACATACTTTTTTCCCAATCTGTTTCCCCATCCCCAGCTTACAATAGACATCCCCTTTACAATGATGCATGGTTGGCATACTATAACCTGTCTTACTCCTCTTAACTGCCTGAGTTTTGTTCATTCTTTGCTGTCTGCTGGTTTCCTTATTCCTGGCTTCTCTCCTAGATCTTCTGTAGTCTGTCCCATCTGCATGTGGGCTGCTTACTTCATTTCCATCTCATTTCAATTTTGCTCATGCTCTAGTTTCCATTTCTGTCTGCATCCTTGCCTTTACTGTTACCCAGCTTCCTCTTCTCTCAATCTCCCATCATGACCCACACTGACCTTTCTTGTCCTTCCTCCACCATCCCTAGACCACAATGGAGGACCATAAATCTCTCACCTCCTGATGTTCCTCAAAGAACATTTGCTCCTTGCCCATAGATTAATCCCTCATTACAATAAAAATGTATCTAATGTCCTATTATGTGGAAAGACTCATGGAAGAGCAAATGACATTATAAAAATTGGCCTGTTTGTTCTTCATGTCACAGATTCTATAACCCTGGGCCTTCTCAAAATATCTCAGTTTTCCTCAATATAAAATAAACAGTGGGACACACAAGGCATTTGTTATGATCGTAATGGTTCCTGTAAAGACATTTGGCTGGTACATTGAAACTGTCTACAAACACAACCAATTCAAATGTTTTGATGAATTGTTCAATTACTACTAATTGTCTAACCCTGTCAAAAGAGTCAGACCAGTTGTGTTGTCCAAATAACCCAAGACAACAGGTGCTAGGCTTTATTTTTGTCCCATTTTTTATAAGATTTGCATTTAAACTCCTTCACTAAAACCTATTTACTTCACTGTCTTGTAGTTATATTCAAATGAAAACAGTGTCAGATGTGCTAGCAAGTTGAAACAACAAAATTCAGAGGGGATGTCCATCAATTGGGGAATGGCTAAACAAATTGTGGTATGATTGTGATGGAATACTACTGCATCATAAGAAATGATGAGCAACCTAATTTATTTAAAAAGCTTGGAGAGAACCACATGGGATAATTAACAGCAAACAGAGTAGAACCAAGAGAAGATTTTACACAGCTACAGATTTAATATTTGAGGAATAACTTGTGAATGTTTCCTCCAGAGAATTAACTGAAAAAATGGTAATATGAAAGACATAATATATAGGCACATATCTGTCTCCCAGCTAATGCCTTCTATGATACAGGAAGGGAAGGAAGGGACTGAGACACTTATAAATTAATTCTATCAATTAAAAAATTTTAAACAAACAAAATTCAGGAAAAATATCCTCTTCTACCTCCAACCTCTTTATTTCCAGGAATAATAGAAGAAAATGCCCTTGATAATAAGTTATATAAATATGCAAAAGGGAGTGAGGAAAAAAAAGAGGGAAAAGAGAAAGTCCAGAAATTCAGAGCAAGAAAAAGGCTAAATCATATAAGTGTACCAACCTTAGTTTAGTAGCCTTTTACTGTCTCTAGATCCTACTATGTGCTATATACTGTGATAAATAAATGTGCTAAACACATAAAATGTACTTTTCAAATATTATCTCCTTTGAATCTCACAATAACCCTGGGAGGTAGGAGCTATTATTATCCCCATTTTATAACTGAGGCAAACAGTAGTTAAGTGGCTTGCATGGGATCATCCAGCTAGTAAGTGTCTGAATCTGGATTTGAACTCAGGACTTCCTGAGCCTAGACACAACACTCTACCTCACCCCCCAGCTACCTCATTATTTAAACAATTTCAAAATTACAGGATTCCAAAGGATCTCTAGAGGTCATCTTGTGCAGTATTTCCAAATTAATTCTACTTCTTCCATAAAGCTTTCCCACACACCCCTGACTCAGAAATAGTTTCTCCTTTCTCCCTATTTCTTCTGCATTTTTCATACTTCCTTTATTACAACTATTTCTTTTCAATTGCCTATGTTTTGTCTCTCCTACTAGATGATAATCTCTTGAAGTGCAAGGCCCACAATTTACTCATCTCTAGGGATAATGCCCACAACGTCCAGAATAGTACTTTCTATACAGTATAAACCTTCTAAAAATTACTAAATAGAAATAAAAGTAATTCTAGTATTTCATGATAAATAGATTTTTTTCTTATAGCACAGGAAGGGCAGTTGGGTGATGCAGTGGAAAGAGCCCTGGGCTTAGATTCAGAAAGATTCATCTCTTAAGTTCAAGTCTTTCCTTAGACCCAAACTAGCTATGTGACCTCGGGCAAGTCACTTGACCCTGTTTGCCTCTCATCTGTAAAATGATCTGGAGAAGGAAATGGCAAAAAATTCCAATATCTTTGTCAAGAAAATTCCAAATGAGGTCACAAACCATCAGACATGACTAAAAATGACTAAAAAAAATAACACAGGAATATTTTTTCATTAAATTTTAGGTTTAAATTTAAAAAATAAAGTACTTTAAATTTTTCAGATCATGTTACAAAAATTTTTCATTTGAGTCTCTCTATAGTCCTGTGGATTAAGTATTACCAGTATTATTATTCCTGTTTTTACATAAGAGGAAACTGAGGTTGAGAGGCAAAATGATTTGCCCAAGATCACAGAATTAATAAACGTCAGACCTTTTTGGTTCCAAGTCCAGCACTCTATCCTGTTTGCAATGATGCCATGTTTTGTGCTGAGCATTAGGTATACAAAAATAAAGTTGGCTCCAAGACTATTCCTGCCAATATATTCAAGTCTCAAAGGCAGCTCTGTTCCACTCTGGTTTGTGCCTCTTCTACTTTTATGTAGATACAAATTTGTAGATGCAAATCCTGCTCTAACACTTTATTTCCTGTGCCTTGATTTGCTCATCTATAAATTAAAGACTTTGGGCTAGGTAGTGCTTAAGGATGCTACAAAATCTTAGGGAAAAGTGAGGAAGAAGTAACCTAGATGATTTGCTTGTCCATAACTGGGCCACAATGAAACCATCCTGCACTGTTAAGTGTTATCTTCACTTTAAAGACCTTGAGAGAAGGTAATCCCATTCAATAATCCATTCCTGTAGGCAGAAAATTATTTTTTTACATCTCATATAAATCCCTTAGGCTTCAATTTAAGACAATGTTTTTCTTTTTCTTAAACCCTTGCCTTCTCTCTTAGTATCAGTTCTAGGCAATTGGGTTAAGTGACTTACCAAGGGTCACGTAGCAAGGAAGCTGCTGAAGTCAAATTTGAACCCAGATCTTCCCAATTACAGTCCTGGCATTCTATCCACTGAGCCACCTGGATGCCCACAATGGCCTTAGTTGAGATGGAGAACAACTGGTCACAACTTAAAAAGTCATTAATGCCCCTCCCTCAGTCTTATCTTTCTGGACTAAATAATTCCAATTCATTTCATTTTAACCATCTTCACATATTCCATTCTGAACTTTTCTCCTATCGTTTCTAGGTTGCTTGTAACTAGAAACCATAAAGGGACCAAGTAAGGACAGGGGCCATAAGGAACATCAATTACTTATGAAGAATTTTCCTCCTGGAGAACTCCAGATCTTTCCCAGGCTCTTGTTTTTACAGTTTCCTCAACACCATTAGCAGCTATTTTTTAAAGCTATCACCTTTTTTAAATTAATTAACAAATACACTGTAGTTATGAATTTTAGATGATCACAGATAATTGCACAAGTGCTGTTTACCAGAAGCCAATAAAGTGCAGAGGAAAAAAAAACCCAGAACAAGCAGCAAATGAAATTAACTTTCACCTTAGGTAACAATGATTGAATTGCACTGAATTTCAGTGGTCAATAGGGGAGCCTTCACCTAAGTGACAATGACTGAATTACAAAGAGCCTTGGCAATTAGCTGCCAATGTGTAAATCTGAACAGATTAACATAGCAGAGTGTGTGCAGTGTCAACTGTATTTTGAGGGGCACACAAGGTGCAATAGTGCTGTCAATAAAATATTTAGGTATGGTGGCTGCTATCATGTGAAAACCAAAATATTCAACCTCTCAATTAATTGACTGCTTAAGCCTATAATATTCTGTTCTGCTTCTGACTGTATCCCACATTGGGTCATAGAGGCTTGTTACTAGAGCTGTGGTAACTGAGATTATTATTAACAATGATTTCTGAAAAGCCTGTCATTTATGGACTGCATAATGCATTGAGTGAACAACCTACATTGTGTCCTTCACAATCTGGACCCTTCCTACCTTTCTACCTTACTATATATTGTTATTATATATTACACCCCTTCATCTACTCTAAAAGCCAAACTGACTTACCTAACCGTTCCATGGCACTCTGTCTCATCTCGGTGTCTTTGCACAAGCTGTTTCATCCATATCATCTCCTCCTCCTATCTTTAACCTCCCATAATTCTTTCCAGGTGGTCTACTCAGCATTCCGGAATTCTCTTGTGGAGGTTTTGCATACATTCCATTGGAGTACATGATATTGCTCTGTCCCATGGCATATCCATACAGCATAATCCAAGGAATACCAGTATTTTTAAAATGGGTCTTTGTTTCAAAGACATTTAAAAATTTGTACAATTTCCCAAAACCTATCTAGCCTGCCCTCCTCCTATTTAAATCTGGGTCCAATTGATGGTCCAGTAAATATTTATCCCAGATATACATAAGGATGGATTCCATGTATTATCCATCTAATGGTATATCATAATATAGATTATAACCCCAACTTGGCTTTTCCCTGTACAGAGTAAGACAGAACTCTTTTGATTATCTTGATGAGAAGGCCCCTTAATATTCTGTTTTTAAAAACCCTTACCTTTCATCTTAGAATCAATATGTTCATTGATTCCAAGGCAGAAGAGAGGTAAGGGCTAAGCAATGAGAATTAAATGACTTGCCCAGGGTCACACAATAAGGAACTGTCTGAGGCCAGACTTGACCCATCTCTAGACCTGGCTCTCAATCCACTGAGCCACCTTGCTGCCCCCCTAAAATTTTAATATTTGAAATCAGCATAATGATATCTACAAATAAGAACTTCTAGAGGACCTTACAATCTATAAGGAACCCTTCTTCAATTTGGACTTTGCGCTGGACAACCTCAATGACAGTAGCAAATGCTTCTTGAGGGCATATATCTCTCTGTTTTAAACTTCTCTTGATAAAAAGAGATATCTCTGTACCACAGCATTGAGCACAGAGGTTAACACACAATATATGTTTAATAAATGTTAGTTGACAATTGTCATTTATATCTTTCAAAAGTTTCCATTTGAAATTGTTTTAAAGTTATAATATTTGCTTGAAATATATGTTCATTTAGATGTCATTCAATCTGTTGGGATTTTTTTTATCCCTTTATCGAATTTATTTGAAGACCAATAAAGCAAAGCTCTGACATATCCTGACAAACTGAGAAAGCTTTGTGGATGGATTTTATGATGCACTGTCATGTATAACCCAGGATCAGTCTATCTTCAACTCCAGAGGAAAAAATCACAGCAATTGATGGTTTAATTTGACCACAGTGATGAAATATTCACCCATTTGTATGACGTGTAGAACGACATGAGCAGAGCCATAAGAATGGTTTATACTATACAAATGACATTGTAAAGAAAAACAACTAAACTCCAATCAATGTAATGATCAAACAGAGTCCCAAAGAACTGATGAGGAAGCATGCTAACCACCCCTGAAGAGGTATTTAACTTAATATGCAGAATGAGATATACATTTTTGGACATGTCCAATAAGGACTATTTTTTCTTTACTAAGCATGTTTTCTATAAGTTGGAGGAGAGGGATGGGAGCCTGATAAATTAAAATCTTATTAATCGAAGTAAAATTAAAATTACTGAGTAGCAAAAAAATCTTATAGAGAGAAATCTTATAGAGAAAAAAATCTTATTGACCTACTTAGGACTTTGATTCTGAAGAAGAAAAAGAGAGAAGGAGCCTTTCCACCTCATAAAGCAAATAGAATGAATAATTTTTTTTAAAATCATCAGTGTTATGAACTCCATTGTAACCCATGGTGCAATATTCCAGGTTCAGGATTTACACCAACTCAGTTTAATCTTGGGAGCTGCCTCACTATCAAAATTATGTCTGTCTTTGGCTCAGCTTGCTTCCATCCAATGTTTTCTCTGAAAAATATCAGTGTAAAAGCTCTTATATGGATGAAGATGGTGGCATAGAAGAAGCGAAAGTTCAGACCTCTGAAAACCCTTCCTCACCAATAAAAAATCAAATGCACCTAGGGAACTGAAAACCAAATCTAACAACAGAACAGAGCTAAGGAACCCTCCTGCTGGACTCAACTTAAAAGGTATGCCCCCCAAAAGCCTGAATTTAAGAACACTCAGGTTTAAGGGGAAAGAAGAAGGAAGGTCTCAGGGCCAGTATCCAGCAGTGGCTAGAATCTCTGGGCAGGCAAGGGCACTAGTCTGGAGCGAGTATCTTGCAGGCAAAGCTGTGCCAGGCTCAGGGCTCTGAATACAGGTGGCTGGGAGGCAAATTGAGGAGAAGCAGAGAGGAGGCAGCCTAGTCACAGCAGCAGAGACATTCCATATTTCCTCCCCTTTCCAGCACCTCCAGCTATGCAAGTTCAATTCAGCTGGGCTTAATCTCATCAAGCCTTCTGAAGACCAGGAAGCTCAAGCTTCAACACCCCTCCCCCACAGACTGCTCTGAGTGCCTTGCTAAGCTCCAAGGGTGAAGACTAACAGAAAAGCCCAAATCCACAGATTCAGTATATAATAAGAGGAGCAAGAGTGCAGGCAACTATGGGGGGGTGGGATGGGAGGGAGGAGGAAATAAGAGAAAATAACAGAAAAAGAAGAGAAATTACAATTGACAGTTTCTATCCAGGCAATGAACAAAGAGCAAATGGAACAGAGGAAGATCAAGGCACACCAAGCAAAAACACAGAAACTCCAGTGAATTGGACTCAGGATTTGGAATAACTCAAAATACAATTCAAAAAACAATTAAGAGAAGCTGAAGACAACAGAGGAAAGAACTAAAAAAGCAAAATAAATCATTTGGAAACAGAAAATAGTGTCTTGAAAGCCAAAATTAATAAGCTTGAAAATGAGGCAAAGGAGATGAAAGACGAGGCAAAGAAAATGAAAGATGACCTCCAAAGAAAATCAGACCATAAGGAGGATGACCAAAAAGCCAGGGATGAAATTCAGTCTTTAAAAACCAGAATACAACGATTAGAAGCAAGCGACCTCACAAGGCAGCAGGAAACTATAAAAGAAACACAAAAGAATGAAACAATTGAGGAAAATATGAAACATCTCATTCACAAAATGGAAGATCTAGAAAATCATTCCAGGAGAGACAACTTAAGAATCACTGGTCTACCGGAAGACCCTGGCAAAAGAAAAAACCTGAACATCATCCTACAGGAAATTATCCAAGAAAACTGCCCCAAAATTCTAGAACAAGAGGGAAACGTGGAGATTGAAAGAATCCACAGATCATCTCCTGCACTTAATCTCCAACTGACAACACTCAGGAATGTTATAGCCAAATTCAAGAACTACCAGTCCAAGAAAATACTACAACTGCTAAGAA
The DNA here is from genome assembly GCF_027887165.1 of Monodelphis domestica. NCBI lineage: Eukaryota > Metazoa > Chordata > Mammalia > Didelphimorphia > Didelphidae > Monodelphis > Monodelphis domestica. The sequence continues at coordinate 47,559,413 of NC_077230.1, read as the reverse complement.
GAAGTCATTCAGATAGCATGGAACTACAGTGAGGATAAAACAAGATCTGACTTCCTCTACACTGAAAGACCAAAAGGCATAGAATATGATATTCCAAGAAGGAAGGGAACTAGGTCTACAACCAAGAATCAACTACCCAGCAAAGCTGACTATATTCTTACAGGGGAAAGTATGGTTGTTCCATAAAATAGAAGAATTCCAAGCATTCGTAAAGAAAAGACCAGGCCGGAACAGAAAATTTGATGCCCAAACACAGAACTCAAAAGAATCATCAAAAGGTAATTAATAAAGGGGAAAGAAACGAAAACAAAACAAAACAATAAACAAACTTTTCTTAAGGGACTCAATAAGTTAAAATGATATGTATCCCTACAAGAAAAGAAGACATTAATAACCCTTAAAAATTGTTATTATCACCTGGGTAGCTAGAAGAATTATACTTAGAGGGAATAGTGACAAACTGTATAGGATGAAACACCAAGACATAAATATATATGTAGACATATGTATGCATATATATATATATATATATATATATATATATATAGAGAGAGAGAGAGAGAGAGAGAGAGAGAGAGAGAGAGAGAGAATTTTTAGAAAAGAGGCTAATGCCAACAGAAATGGGAAAACAAACAAAATGGGGTAAATTTATATGTCACAAAGAAGCAATTGGCGGGAGGGGGGAGAACATCAATACACTGAAAGTGTCTTACGTGCATTGAAATTGACTCAGAAAGGGAAGAACAATCAAATACATTGGGGCAGAGAATTGATTTGTAACCTATAGGGAAGTAGATGGGTAACAAATGCACTGATGGGAAGGGAAGCAATACAAGGGAGGGAGAGGGTTCAGGGGTAGTTTAAAAAGACCATAATGGAAATAAGAGGGAAATAAGACGGGAGGGGGGTAAGAAAGAGAAGTGAAATAAGGGTAGGAATTAGGGGGACTGATTGAAAACAAAACACTGGTATAGAAGGAAATACTGAAAGAAGAAAGGGCAGAATTAGGAGTGGATGTCAAAATGCTGGGAAATACACAGCTGGTAATCATAACTCTGAATGTGAATGGAATGAACTCACCCATAAAATGGAATTAAATAGCAGAGTGAATTAGAAACCAAAGCCCTGAAGGGGCAGAGTCAAGATGGCAGCCTAGAAGGAGCAGAAGTTCAGACCCTGGAATACCCTTCCCAACCGATCACAAACTGAATGATCCCAGGGGACTGAAAATCAAACTTAACAAGAGAGAGCCAAGGAACCGTCCTGCTGGACTTAATTCAAAAGGTACACCCCCCAAAAAGCCGGAATCAGAGAACACTCGGGTTTAAGGGGAAGACAGAAGGAAGGTCCAAGGACCCATCCCCCCTCCCACCCAGAGCACTGAGACTCCAGCGCCAGAGGGAACTTCTGGGCAGGCAAAGGTGCTGGTCTAGAGGGTTTACCTTGTGGGCAGGGCTACGCCAAGTTCAGAGCATCCAACACAGACAGCAAGGAAGGAGCTAGATAGAGCAGGAGCACAGACCTGCAGCCTGGCCAGAGCAATGGAGATCCTCCATATTTGCTCCAGCTTTCTAGGAGGTTTTGAACTCATAGCACACCCAGCCCAACTAAGCTGAACTTAATCCCATCAAAAGTCTCCAGAACTCAGAGAAGCCCAGGCTCCACACCCATCCTCATTGACTGCTGGACTTTAATCCAATCAAAAGCCTCCAGAGGACAGGGAAGCTCAAATCCCCAACAACCCTCCCCCAGAGACTATACTGAGAGATCTTCTGTTAAAACTCCAAGAGGGGAGACTGACAGAAGCCCCCAAAGCCCAAAAAATGAGGAGCAAAAGCACAAACAAATACAGGGAGCAAAGAAGGGATGAATATGAGGAAACAACAGAAAAAGAAGAAAGAAACTACAATAGACAGCTTCTACTCAGCAAATGGAATGGGGGTGGGGGAGAGATCAGCAATCAGAAATCCCAGTGAATTTGGATACAGGCTGTGGAAGAACTCAAAAAACAATTAAGAGAGGCTGAAGAGAATTGGGAAAAGAACTTAAAAATTAAAATAAGTCATCTGGAAACAGAGGCACTTGAACTAAAATGAGAAAATAGTGTCTTGAAAGCCAAAATCAACCAGCTGGAAAATGAGACAAAGGAGATGAAAGATGAGGCAAAGGAGATGAAAGACGAGGTAAAGAGGATGAAAGATGACCTTCAAAGAAAATCAGACCAGAATGAAAAGGATGACCAAAAAGCCAGGTATGAAAACCAATCTTTAAGAACCAGACTACAACTGGAATTAAAGAACCTCACAAGGCAGCAGGACTCTATAAAACAAAATGAAAAGAATGAAAAAATTGAGGAAAATGCAAAGCATCTCATTCACAAAACAGACAATTTAGAAAATCATTCGGGAAGAGACAATTTAAGAATCATTGGTGTACCAGAAGACCATGACAAAAGAAAAAGCCTGGACATAATACTACAGGAGATTATTCAGGAAAACTTTCCCAATATCCTAGAACAAGAGGGGAAAGTGGAGATTGAAAGAATCCACAGATCAACTCCTGTATTTAATCCCCAACTGACAACACCCAGGAATGTTATAGCCAAATTCAAGAACTACCAGATGAAGGAAAAAATATTACAAGATGCTAACATGAAGTCATTCAGATACCACGGAACCACAGTGAGGATAATGCAGGATCTGGTTGCATCCACACTGAAGGCCCAAAAGGCATGGAATAGGATATTCCGGAAAGCAAGGGAACTAGGTCTACAACCAAGAATCAACTACCCAGCAAAACTGACTATATTCTTACAGGGGAAAGTATGGTCATTCAACACAATAGAAAAATTCCAAGCATTCGTAAAGAAAAGACCAGACCTGAACAGAAAATTTGATGTCCAAGCACAGAACTCAAGAGAATCATCAAAAGGTAATTTTAAAAGAGGGGGAAAAGAAAAACAAAACAAAACAAAACAATAAACAAACTTTTCTTAAGGAACCCAATAAGTCAAAATGATATGTATCCCTACAAGAAAAGAAGATATGAATAACCCTTAAAAATTGTTATTATCACCTGGGTAGCTAGAAGAATTATACTTAGAGGGAATAGTGACAAACTGTATAGGATGAAAGGACAAGAAATAAATAGGCATATATATGCATGCATAAATACATATAAGTGTGTATATATGTTGTATATATATATATATGTATATATACAACTAGAGCTAAAAAAAAGAGGTTAATACTAAAAGAAATGGGAAAAGAAACAAATGGGGGTAAATTTATATGTCACAAAGAAGTTCATGGCGGGAGGGGGAAGAACATAGATACACCAGAAGGGTAAAGAGGTTGGAGATAGGAAATACTCAACTCTTACATGCTTTGAAACTGACCCAAAGAGGGAAGAACAATCCAATCCATTGGGGCAGAGAATAGATTTGCGCCATATAGGGAAGTAGAAGGGTAACAAACAGACTGGTGGAGAGGGAAGCAGTACAAGGGAGGGAGAGAGTGGGGGGGGAAATTTTAAAAAGACTACAGAGAAAATAACGGGGGGATAAGAAGAGTGGGGGTAGAAAGGGAAGTAAAATAAGGGTGGGAACTAGGGGGTCTGATTATAAATAAACATTGGTGTAGAAGGAAATAGTGAAAGAATAAAAGGCAGGACCAAGGGTAGAAATCAAAATGCTGGGAAATACACAGCTAGTAATCATAACTCTGAATGTGAATGGAATGAACTTACCCATAAAACGCAAGCGAATAGCAGAGTGGATTAGAGTCCAAAACCCTACCATATGCTGTTTACAAGAAACACACATGAGGAAGATAGATACGAATAGGGTGAAAGTAAGAGGATGGATCCAAATCTACTGGTCATCAACTGATAAAAAAGAAGGCAGGAGTCCTTAATGAATGTAGATGCAAAAATCTTAAATAGGATACTAGCAAAAAGACTCCAGCAAGTCATCACAAGGGTTATCCACTATGACCAGGTAGGATTCATACCAGGAATGCAAGGATGGTTCAACATTAGGAAAACCATCCACATAATTGATCATATCAACAAGCAAACTGACAAAAATCACATGATTATCTCAATAGATGCAGAAAAAGCCTTTGATAAAATATAACACTCATTCCTATTGAAAACACTAGAAAGTACAGGAATAGAAGGACCTTTCCTAAAAATAATAAACAGTATATATCTGAAACCATCAGCAAACATCATTTGCAATGGAGATAAACTAGAAGCCTTCCCAATAAGATCAGGAGTGAAACAAGGATGCCCATTATCACCCCTATTATTTAACATTGTACTAGAAACACTCGCAGAAGCAATTAGAGAAGGAAAAGAAATTGAAGGCATTAAAATTGGCAATGAGGAGACCAAGCTATCACTCTTTGTGGATGATATGATGGTCTACTTAAAGAATCCTAGAGAATCAACCAAAAAGCTAGTTGAAATAATCAACAACTTTAGCAAAGTTGCAAAATAAACCCACATAAGTCATCAGCATTTCTATATATCTCCAATCCATCTCAGCAGCAAGAATTAGAAAGAGAAATTCCATTTAAAATCACCCTATACAATGTAAAATACATAGGAATCTATCTGCTGAGACAAACACAGGAACTATATGAACACAACTACAAAACACTCTCCACACAACTAAAACTAGATCTAAACAATTGGAAAAACATTGATTGCTCATGGGTGGGACAAGCTAACATAATAAAAATGACAATTCTACCCAAATTAATTTACTTATTTAGTGCCATACCCATTGAACTACCAAAAACTTCTTTACGGAATTAGAAAAAAAAAACATAACAAAGTTCATTTGGAAGAACAAAAGATCAAAGATATCCGGGAAATCATGAAAAAAAAAAATGCAAAGAAAGGAGGACTTGCAGTCCTAGATCTCAAACTATACTATAAAGCAGTGGTCATCAAAACAATTTGGTTCTGGCTAAGAGACAGAAAGGAGGCTCAGTGGAATAGACTTGGGGAAAGTGACCTCAGCAAGACAGTCTATGATAAACCCAAAGATCCCAGCTTATGGGACCAAAATCCACTATTTGATAAAAACTGCTGGGAAAATTGGAAGACAGTATGGGAGAGATTGGGTTTGGATCAGCATCTCACACCCTACACCAAGATAAACTCAGAATGGGTGAATGACTTGAATATAAAAAAGGAAGCTATAAGTAAATTAGGTGAACACAGAATAGTATATATGTCATATCTTTGGGAGAGGAAAGACTCTAAGACCAAGCAAGAGTTAGAAAAAAAATCACAAAATGTAAAATAAATCATTTTTATTACATCAAATTAAAAAGGGTTTGTACAAACAAAACCAATGCAACCAAAATTAGGAAGGAAGCAACAAATTGGGAAACAATCTTCATAACAAAAACCTCTGACAAAGGTCTAATTACTCAAATTTATAAAGATCTAAATCAATTGTACAAAAAAATCAAGCCATTCTCCAATTGATAAATGGGCAAGGGACATGAATAAGCAATTTTCAGTTAAAGAAATCAAAACTATTAATAAGCACATGAAAAAGTATTCTAAGTCTCTTATAATCTGAGAGATGTTCTAAATCTCTTATAATCAAAACAACTCTGAGGTATCACCTCACATCTAGCAGATTGGCTAACATGACAGCAACAAAAAGTAATGAATGCTATAGGGGATGTGGCAAAGCTGGGACATTAATGCACTGCTGGTGGAGTTATGAATTGATCCAACCATTCTGGAGGGCAATTGGGAATTATGCCAAAGGACGCTAAAAGACTGTCTGCTCTTTGACCCAGTCATAGCACTGCTGGGTTTGTACCCCAAAGAGATAATAAGGAAAAAGACATGTACAAGAATATTCATAGCTACACTCTTTGTGGTGACAAAAAAAAAATGGAAAATGAGAGGATGCCCTTCAATTGGGGAATGGCTGAACAAATTGTCATATATGTTGATGATGGAATACTATTGTGCTCAAAGGAACAATAAAATGGAGGAATTCCCTGGGAACAGGAAACACCTCTAGGAATTGATGCAAATTGAAAGGAACAGAACCAGGAGAACATTGTACACAGAGACTGATACACAGTGGTACAATCAAATGTAATGGATTTCTCCATTAGTGAAGGATCTATGAGAAAGAACACTATCCACATTCAGAGGGAAAACTGTGGGAGTAGCAGCATAGAAGAAAAACAACTGCTTGATTACATGGGTTGATGGGGATATGATTGGGGATGAACGTCCTAGTGCAAACATCAACAACATGGAAATAGGTTCTGATCAAGGACACATGTTATACCCAGTGAAATTGCGCACAGGCTGCAGGAAGGATGGGAGAGTGGAAGGAGGGAAAGAATAGGATTCTTGTAACCAAGGAATAATGTTCTAAATTGATTAAATAAAAAAAATAAATTTAAATAATTAAATAATAATAAAATAAAACATGTTTTTAAACAAACAAATTAAAAAGCTCTTATCTGGATTTTCATAGCTTGTTGCTATAAAGGGTCCCTAGATCCCACAAAGTTACTTGTGGTAACTGTGCATATCAGATGCGAACAACCTTTATACAGTTACCCAGAAAGTGAAAAAAAAATTACTGACTCATGCTAGCCCATAAATAGTTGAAAGGATTACCTTTCACTATCCAGTGAATTACCTCTAAGATCTATATAGTCCTCAAGACTTGTAATACCTCCATTTGACTTGGACTTCCTTCAGAACAGAAGTGACCAAAGATTTGCTAAGGAATCATCATTCCAAAATTCCAATGGGTCCCATTTCACCCCAGAGCTCAATATATACTTCCAACCTTTGGTACTACCCTAAGAGCTTGGATTCCCCTGGAATAGAAATAAAATTTGGGTTGCTAGGAAGACAATATTTTAATACATTCTAATGAGCCCTTTTTCACCCTAGGAAACTATGTAAGCCACCCTAAAAGCTTGGTCTTTCTCAAAGGGAACACTTAGGGTTTCTAAAAAAGCAATCCACTCCCCGTGGACCTACACTTGTCCAAATAACTCTTACTAATAATATAAAGATCAAAGTTCAGATCTTCTATTTCCCTCTTGTGTATTTAGTACCACACTATTCCTCTAGCTCTGAAAGCCACATAGTAACCATTTTTTCCACAAGAGGCTGGCATTGTCCATTATTTCCCCTTCTCTTTCTAGAAGGTGAAATTCCAGAACTCTTGATCCTGAGGTCACCAGAGAAGCAAATTCAAGATCAACAATGACCAAGAATTCTTTTCTCTAGAAGCCCAGGTCCCAGAAGTTCAGTTCTAAGAATTCTCATGTCAGGATGTTAAGGCAAGATGCTCTCATGGCCTTCTTCCCTAAAGCAGTTATAGGTTCCAGCAGTAGGAAGGATACTTCCCAGGACCAAAATCCACTCTTAGCTCTGCTTGATGTTAATCTGTCTTCCAAAAAATTAAAAAAGCAAAAAAGACAGAGCAGATCTGCCAACTCCCTTACATGCCCCTACACAAAGAGGGTGGCTCCAATTTAGTAAAATGAATGAATCAACTCAATTCCCAATGACCCAAACTGAATTATAAATTGATCAAATGGATATGAAGGGAAGTAAAATCAAAGTCCCAAACAAGCTCAGCTCCTTGTAGCCTTTCAAGTTTATCAGGGAATTTCCTAATCAAGCCTCTTCATCTTATTCACCTCAATCTTGTAAACCTTCAAGTCCTCTTGGAAACAGATTTGGTAGAATGTGATTTTGAGGAAAAAACTTCACAAAGTACTTAAAATCTCTTCAGATGTGTTCCAAAATGTTCAGAGAGAGGAAAGTCAAGGGCCTTTTATGTGTAGGTTTCTGGCAGGTGGAAGCCTTGTTAAAAAAAAATCAAGCAAATTAATTAGTGCCCTATTGGTAGAACTGTGAACTGGTCCAGCTATTCTGGAAATAAATGGGGAACTAAGCAACCAAAATTATTAAACCATGAATTCTCTTTGGCCAGTGATCTAACTACTCCAAAGAAATAAAAAAAAGGAAAACAACTCATAAGTAAAAAACAAATTTTAGGAACTCTCTTTGAAGCAGATAAAATTTGGAAACTGAGGAAGTGGTCATTGGCTGGAGAATGGCCAATGTATGGCATATAAATATGAAAGAGTACTATTGCGCTATAAGAAATAACAAAGGGGATGGTTTCAGAGAAACCTAGAGAGATTTATATAAACTAATAGAAAGAAGTGAGCAAAACCAGGAGAAAATTTTATATAATAACAATAGTATAAATATAAATAACTTTGAAAAGATTTAAGTACTGTGATCAGTGTAATGACCAACCTTAATTCCAGAGAACTCATAATAAAACATGCTACCCACTTCCTCACACTGCTGAAAATATTTTTACTAATTCATTTTTTGATAGGGTTAATGTGATAATTTGTTTCTGCTTAATTATACATGTTTGTAACAAGGGTTTTGTATTCTCTTCTTTCTCATAGGGGAGGAGGGAGATAAAAGGGAAAGAAAGGTCTTTTCATCGATTTGGGGAATTAATCTTAAAATCAAAGCAAATGAATGAAAAATAAACTTAACTCAATTTAGATTAAGAATTAGTTGGGGAAAGCAAGAGGAAGATGAATTAGAGTCATGTTTGCAAAGAAAGACTTAACTGATTGGAAAGAAACCATTTTTATATCAAAAGAGGGGAAATCTTTTATCTCAATTCATTTCTTTAATGTTTCCAATTTTGTGGAGGAAATATAAAAGCAAGCAGTTATAGTCTAAGACCTTTCCTAAGATGAATAGAAAGCCAAGTTTCTCCTGCTGAAAAAGACATAATAGCTACCGTATAGAGAGACAGCTGCGGGTTGTGGAATGAGCATTGCACATAGAATCAATAAAATTGGGTTAGAGCCCAGCTTGGTCACTGCCAAGTTGTGTCATGTTGGGCAAATCATCTCACCTCTCTGGACCTCGGTTCCTCAATCCATAAAATAGGAGTGCTAATATTTATACAATATCTTTCAAAGAAAGACTTGTTATGAGTATAATAAGTGAGAATAGGCATTGTCTTGGATCTTCATTGTCTCTGACTCATTAGGAAATTTTCTGGCATCACTGATGTCCTTTCCAGAGTGAAGATTCATTCCTGGCCTTTTCCTGGTTTGGTATCCCATGGATACCATACTGAGGATGATTGATTGATTCATAGTCAGTTCATACATTGAGCTGAAACTTGAACTTAGTGATTAAAATATAGAGAGGACGGGTACAGAGGACCAAAACAGGTTGGAAAGACAGAAAAAGTCACATGGGTTCAGCTCCCTTGAAGAGAGTCACCCAGCCAGTAAAGAACCAGATGAATCAGAGACCCGTGTCCTCTAGCAACTCCATAATCCCAGAGATGGTAATGAACACTGGGAGCAGCTAGGCAGTAAAGAGTACTTGAGTCTTCCTTGAAGCTGTAGAAATCTGAACCCGCAGCAGTGACCAAATAATAGACTTCCTCAAGTGATGGAGTTCTTTGACCAAGGAACCAGTGAACTTGATCCACAGAACAACAAAACACTGAGTCTTAATATAAAGGAGCAAAGGTGAACCTTGCTTGAACCTTAGGAAAACATTTGATACTAAAATATCCCTAAGTTCTTTCCCTACTTAGGGGAAACCCACCGACGAGAATATTATAAGTATTGAGGACTATACAGATCTCTGGAAGACAGGAATTGACAGAGATGGGCTGCTTAACAAATTGTAACAGTTTAATCTCTTTAGTACTACAAGTCTGAATGATTGTGCAGGTCCTAGGGACTGGGATGGGGGTGGGAGGGCTTTTTAAGGAGGAAAGAAGGGTCATCTTGACTGTTTAAAGAATTGAGTGGAAGTCATTATGGTTTTTTTATTAAATAAAGTCTTTTCCATATATGATAATTTGTTAAACTGAATGTTAACTTGAAAGGAAATCATTTCTGGTTTGAAGAGATGATTATTATTGTTTTTGTTGTTGCTCTGAAGAAATCTAGACATGAGTCAAATTCTGATGTTCCCTGGGAAAACATGGGTAGGAACATAGACCACACAGTATGTGAGAAAAGCCCAAGACTGAATCTTGACTGTGTAGATGCAGCACTTTCATTCTGGGTCATGGTGCATATAAGAATCAATTCATCAAGAGCCCTTTTCTGGATCTTAAAGCACCAGATACATGAGTAGTTTTTAAAAAGCATCTATCCAGTCAAATCCTCTCATTTTGCAGATGAGGAAACTGAGCCCTAGGGAGGTTAAGTGACTTATCCAAAGTTAGGTACTGAGCCTCTTGAAGAAACAGGCTAGTTCAATATGAGGAAGAATTCCCCAATAATTAGCATTGTCTAAAATTGGAATGGAATGACTCATGAGATGGAGAGTTCACTGTCATTGGAATATTCAAATAGAATTCAGATAACCATTGATAGGTAATGTAATAGAAAATATTCATATTCAGTTCTGGGCAATATCATCCATCAAAAATAAATGAGGGGACAGCTGGGTAGCTCAGTGGATTGAGAGCCAGATCTAGAAATGGGAAGTCCTGGGTTCAAATCTGGCCTCAGACACTTACCAGCTGTGTGACCCTGGGCAAGTCATTTAACCCCTGTTGCCTAGACCTTACCAGTCTTTTGCCTTGAAACCAATACACCGTATTGATTCCAAGAGGGAAGGGAAGGGTTTAAAAAAAAAAACTGAACAAGCATTTATTAAGTATTCACTGTGCTTTAGGCAGTGTGCTAGGCTCTGGGATACAAAAACAGAAAAAAAGAAATTTTCTCTGCTTTCACATAGTTTACAATGACAACATGAACATAAAAATACATAAGGAAAATACAGCGTTAATTCAAGGTCATTGAGAAATGTGGGCACTAGCAGCTGGAGAAATCAGACAAGGTTTCAAGAAAAAGGTGGCACTGGAGCTACATCTTTGAAGTGAGTGAACTATCCTTTCAATGGAGGCAAAATGGGATCACACTCCAGGCATGGTGAATAATAATGGTGATGGGGGGACAGGCAAAGTGTTCCATGTGAGGAACAGAGAGAAAGCCAGTTTGAATCAACCATACAGTGAATTAGGAAATAACATACAATAAGGATGGAAAATACCTGGCTTTCTAGTTACAAGGGATTTAAAAAGCAAAAGAGGCTTGATATTGGATACTTGAGTGAATAAGAAGCTGTTGGAGTTCATGGCCCAAGATGGGCAGAAGAAGGTGATATGACCAAGTTTATGTCTAAGGAAAAATACTTTTTCAGCTGCATGAAGGATAGATTAAAGTAGAGAGAGATAATTTACGTGTTCAGTGTCTTACCTATCAAACTACCAAGAAATTTTTTATAGAATTAGAAAAAAATTTTAACAAAATTCATCTGGAACAACAAAAGATCAAGAATATCAAGGGAACTAATGAAAAAAAATGTGAAGGATAGGGGCCTACAAGTACCAGGTCTTAAACTGTACTATAAAGCAGTGGTCATTAAACCAATATGATACTAGCTAAGAGACAGAAGGGTGGATCAATGGACTAGGGACAAATGACCTCTGCAAGTTAGTGTTTGATAAACCCAAAGATCCCAGTTTGGGGGGCCAGAACTCACTAGTTAACAAAAACTGCTGGGAAAATAGGTTTAGAGAAAAATCAGGTTTAGATCAGCATCTCATGCCTTATACCAAGATAAATTCAAAATAGGTAAATGATTTAAATATAAAGAGTGAAATCATAAATAAATTAGGTGAACATAGAATAGCATACCTGTCAGATCTGTGGGAAAGGAATGAATTTAAGATCAAGCAAGAGATAAAGAACATTACAAAATGCAAAATGAATTATTTTTATGCTATCAAATTAAAAAGGTTTTATACAAACAGAACCAATGCAAACAAAATTAGAAGAAAAGCAACAAACTGGGGGGGGGGGAGAGATTTTATAACAAAACTCTCTGGCAAAGATTTAATTTACAAACTATATAAGGAACAAAGTCAAAATTACAAAAAAGTCAAGCCATTCTCCAATTCTCATATGGTCAAAAGATATGAATAGGCAATTTTCATAAGAGGAAATAAAAACTATCAATAAACACATGAAAACACATGAAAAAAACACATTCTAAATCCCTCTTGATTCAAGAAATGCAAATAAAAACAACTCTTAGGTACCCCCTCACACCTAGCAGATTGGCCAGTATGGCATCAAAGGAAAATGATAAATGTTGGAGGGGATGTTGCAAAATGGGAACACTAATGCATTGCTGATGGAGTTGTGAATTGATCCAACCATTCTGGAGGTCAATTTGGAATAATGCACAAAGGGCTTTTAAAAATGCCATGGCACTGCTGGGTTTGTATCCCAAAGTGATAATAAGGAAAAATACTTGTACAAAAATATTCATAGCTGCGCTCTTTGTGGTGGCAAAAAATTGGAAAATGAGGGGATGCCCTTCAACTGGGGAATGGCTGAACAAATTGTGGTATATGTTGGTGATGGAATACTATTGTGCTCAAAGGAATAATAAACTGGAGGAATTCCATGTAAACTGGAAAACCCTCCAGGAATTGATGTATAGCAAAAGGAGCAGAACCAGGAGAACATTCCACTTGGAGGCGATTCCACCTAGATTCACCTAGAGAACATTCCACATTATGGCACAATCAAATGTAATAGATATTTCTACTAGCAACAATGCAATGATCTGACAATCCAGAGAACAAACTGTGGGAGCAGAAACCAAAAGAAAAACATGTGATTGATCATGTGGTTTGATGGGGATATGATTGGTGTTTTAACTTTAAAAGATCATTCTATTGCAAATATGAATAATATGGAAATGGATTTTGAACAGTGCTACATGTATAACCCAGTGGAATTGCTTGTCAGCTCCCGGAGGGGAAAGGGAAGAGGGGAAGGAAAGCACATGCATCATGTAATCATGGAAAAATATTCAAAGTAAATAAATTAATTTAATTTTTTTTAAGTGGAGAGAGACTTCAGATAGGGAGACCAAACAGAAGGCTACTTCATTAGTCCAGTCAAGTACCAAAAGGGACCAGCTAGCTGAGTTAAGTATATTGCCAGTGTAATTTTTCAACTCATCATCACACACATCTTCGTGGATTTCTTTCTGAAGAAATTCAATCAGAAAATTACTTTCTAGTTGGCAAGTCCATGCTAGACCCAGCCTGCTCATTCATAGTAGCTGCAAAGAAAAATAATGATAAATAAATTTGGATTAACCAGTGATTATTAAGACAAAATATAATATGAGAATGACATCACATTATATCTAAGTATCTATATTTCTTTAAAACTTACTTTAAAACTTGCTTCATTTTAATAATTACACTAGTTTATTACATTTAATTTTCAATAACTAAATTTTGTTTTAAATAGATTAAGTGATTAGATTAAATATTATATTCCTTCTCTCTCATGCCTCACAGTGGAGAAAATACCATAAATTATCAAGAAATAATTCAAAATTAAGGTCATAACCCCCAACATAAGAAATGACACCACATATCAGTGTCCCCTTTCCTTTGTCACCAAGACTAACCAAAATATGAGTGTAAGATGATTACAACTCATTTTTGTAAGCAGAAGAGACCCATTCACTATCTACCATCCACCTATCTTTAAATAAGCAAAAACTCTTTTGTGTCTATCCTCCTATTAACATAATCCAACCAATTGACATTTGTAGGCTAAAAGATGATGTGGAAATGTGCAAGTGAAGAAAGAAATGGTAAACCATGACATGGATATGGAGTAGAGATATTTCAAAAGCAGGCTGTCTCCATAGAGAAGTAGTTAATGTACCAGTACAAGAAGTAATGCCCCACAAAACACCAATGTCCATGGCCTCTGTCTGACATCTACATTCTAAGGTTGGTCTGTTGTCTCTCTCATGCTTCTCCACAGTACTGCAAAAACTTCCTTAAGAATAGAAGGAAGGTGAGAAGGTAGCACAAACAAGTAGTAAAGTTTTGAAAGTAAAATGTAGAATATATATTATATCTATACTTTTTCAAATATAAGCACTAAGAAACAGGGACATTTTTATGAAATCCCTTTTTCACATGCTGCTATATACATTTACATATGGAAATATTTTATGTTGTATGAATTCAGAATCAAAAATAATTTTTTAAATATAAGTTAAAGAAAAATAATTTCATAGAATAATTGTTAATAGGCAATATCAACATAATAAAAATTATATTACCTAAATCAATTCATATGTGCAGTGTCATAATCCAGTTATCACATATCATTTATATAATAAATAATTTAGAGAGCTAGAAAAATGAAATGCATCTGGAGGAGCAAAAGATCCAAAATATCAAAGTAAATGATGAAAAAAAGCAAAAAGAAAAATGAAAAATTAGTAGATTCACAGAAACAAATCTCAATATGTAGTGGCAAATAGTTATCTTCAATATAATAGTCATTCTCTGGCCCCCACTACCTAACACTGTGTGTTACATTTCCATCTCTCCATTCTTCTTCTCTGGTACTTTAGGAAGTTGGTAGGGGTGTCTCGCTCCTGCCATTGTCAAACCCCAATAATTATGTCCCTCCCCCAATATTAGGAGTCAAATGTCCCAGTCAGATTAGTTTTTATAAAAGAACATTTACTTAAAAGATATAGCCAAAACAAATATAGAAGCATTTATACCCAACACCTCAGATCGTAATCCTCCCTCCACCACCTTGGTCTGGGGAGGGGTGGAGGATAAGAGATCACAGTTTGACTCACTTCCTGCCTAGCATTAATCCCATTAAGTTCTAAGTACCACACATCCCCTACTCCAGATTGCATTCTGGGACCCTGGTTTCGCTGAGCTTTCCTACTGCAATGGTAACATCTAGCCTGGAATCCTAGGCTCCAAGATTCTTATGGCTGGAGATGCAAGGTTCAGGACCCCACTTCCTGCATGTAGAAGAGAAAAGGACAAATAAATCCAAAAACCCAAGCCCATTTCTCAGGGCCACTTGATCTGTACAAAAAGGAAGATGGTTTTCACATCCTTCTTTACTACATGATTCCTTCAACCTTGGACCTAAATGGAACAAAGTTGAACTGTCCCTCAAGTAGACTTAAAGATACATACAAGTCTGACTGTGTAGCCAAAGGAAAGAGGCTATTTCTATCCATATGAGAGGCTAATACAGGATGAGGCAGCACATGTCCTATCTTACAGAAGAGGTCCCTAACATCCCCCATGTGAGTGCTTCCATCTTGGGTGATCTAGGCAAGCACAAAACACTGTAACATCAAAACTATTTTGTATTAGTTCAAAAGTGGAAAAACTAATCAATGATACAACTTAGGAATACAACATTTAGAAGCAAATAGACCATAGTAGCATAATGTAGGACAAAACCCAAAAACTATAACTACTACAATAAGGATACACTATTTCACATGAAAAAAATTCTGGGAAAATTAGAAAGGAATCTAACAGAATTTAGGTATAGGCCAACATCTCATACAATGAACAAACTCCAAATCAACTTATAGCCTAGATATAAAGGGTCATGCTATAAACAAATCTTTAAAAGCTAGTATTTATATTATAATTAGCATTTATATATAGTGCTTTAATATTTGTAAAGCAATTTTTAAAATTATCTAATTTTATTCTCACTACAGCCAAGGGTGATCAATGCATATTATTATTCTACTTTATAAATATGGATACTGAGGCACACTGTAGTTAGGTGACTTGCTCAAGGAAATATAGTGAAGCATGAGATTGGATTTCAACCCAGGTCTTCCTGACTCCAATTCTAGCATTCTACCCAGCAAAACTGACTGGATTCCTTCAGGGGAAAGTGTGGTCATTTAATAAAATAGAAGACTTCCAAGCATTTGTAAAGAAAAGACCAGACCTGAATAAAAAATTTAATGCCCAAACACAGAACTCAAGAGAATCATCAAAAGGTAACTAAGAAATGGGGAAAAAAACAAAAACAAAACATTTTTAAGGGACCCAATAAGTTAAAATGATATGTATCCCCTGTTAAGGGTAAAATTTAGGGTTGAAACTGAATATATTTTTAGTTGGCTTCCAGGGATTTAAATTCTAAATCCCAATGAAATACTAAAGTCAGAATGGAATTTTATGGTGGTTTATTTACAATAGAAGGAAGAAATTAAGAATGAGAGAGAGAGAGAAAAGGGAAGAAGATCTGCTCTGGCCTGGTCTGAGCCAAGGCTTCAGTCAAGAGTGCCTTCCCAGAAGATTAAATCTAGCTTGGCTTCCAGCCATAAGGCTTCCTCCAAGTGGAAGGGTGTCCTTGGAGACTGGTGCCTCCAGAAAGCCAAGGAAAGGGGAATCAGCCTTAACACTAACCATGTGATTGTACCAGGGAATCAGTCTGAGGTCTTACACTCGAGTTCCTCCAAGTCAAGTTCCACCACCAAGCTCCCTCTCATAGGAAGTGATACAAAATATAAAGGCAGTTCTTTACATCACTTCCTGTGTCTTACATGTACCAATGGTGGCTTAAATTTGGTTTTGGACAGCCCAGGGGGTCAGTCAGTTTTTTCTGATTTGTCACTTGCTAGCACACATGGGTCATAGACCTTCCTCCCCCACACTAAATCCTTAAGTGGGGGTGTATACATTCTTGGTTGCTAAAATTCTAAAAACTAAGCAGGGTGGAGTAAATCTAAAATTCACACCCTACAAGAAAAGAGGATATTGGTAACTCTTTAAAACTGTTATTATCACCTGGGTACTGTAATAAAGGGATAGTCTGAGGAGGAACTATTTCTAGTTGTGGTAACTGGGTTCTCTGGCAGTGGCTGGAGAGCTGCTAAGGAGAACCTTCAGGAATGCCTATTTGTTATGGAGATAGAAGTACTTCTGAGAGATGGAGAGAGATAGAGAGGTGCTGCTAGGGGGGTTGCTCTGGCTGCCTATTGATCCCTAATGGCTAAAAGTCAAGATATTTTTCCTACCACTCTTCCTCCCTCACTTACTCACTTTTCCACCCTCTCCCTCCTGACACCTTTTTCCCTCTCCTGGTCTTAGTCAGTCACCTTCTAAGTAACTCAGGGGAACTATGAGATTTCAGAGAAATATTCTTCACTCTTCCTTTCTCAAGTAAAGGGGTTTATTGGTAACAACAGGATGGGTATTGAGGGTGAGAGGGATGAGGGTGTCCCTAATCTATAAGGAGAATTAGGAGGGTTTGGGAATTGTCAGTCTTGTCACAGTTGTGACTCAGAGACAGCCAGAGAGATGGACTTGTCAGTCATATAATCTCTGCTTGAGTAATTCAAGTCCAGACTCTGTCAAAACCCCAAAGGTCTCTCTCTCTGCCTAGGTCAGGAAAAGCCAGTCTCTTTTGGGCAGGAACCCAGAGAAGAGGTTTCTCCCTTGGTCAGTAACCCCAGAGAGAGAGAATCAGTTCCTCCCCCCGGCCAGCTTCCAACTGCCTATTCTGGGAACATTCCGTTTGGAATCTTCACCTTGATTGACAGACAGATCTTGGTCTGCCCACCTGGCTCATCCTGCAAATCCTCCCTTTCTTCATGTCTCTTTCACAGTACCTAGAAGGATTATACTTAGAGGGAACAGTGACAAACTGTATAGGATAAAATACCAAGACATAAATATGTATATAGATATATGTATGCATAAATATATATAGATATGTACATTATATATGTGTGTGTGCATACCTAGAGTTTTTTTTTAAAAGAGATTAATACTAACAGAAATGGGAAAAGAAACAAAATGAGGCAAATTTATATATCAAAAAGAAGCTTATTGTGGGAGTTGGGGAGAATACCAATACACTGGAAGGGTAAAGAGGTTGGAGATAGGAAATACTCAATTCTTAGATGCATTGAAATTGACTCAAAGAGGGAAGAATAATCAAATACATTGGGGCAGAGAATTGATTTACGCACTATAGAGAAGTAGAAGGGTAACAAGTACACTGGTGGGGAGGGAAGCAATTCAAGGGGTGGGGGTAGTTTAAAAAGACTATAAAGAAAATAAGAGGGGAATAAGATGGGGGCATAGAAAGAGAAATAAAATAAATGTGGAAATTAGGGGGGCTGATTAAAAACAAAACACTGGTATAGAAGGAAATAGTGAAAGAAAAAAGGGCAGGACTAGGAGTAGAAATCAAAATGCTGGGAAATACACAGCTAGTAATCATAACTCTGAATGTGAATGGAATGAACTCACCCATAAAACACAAGTGAATAGCAGGATTGATTAGGAACCAAAATCCTACCATAAGCTATCTACAAGAAACACAGATGAGGAAGGTAGACACACATAGGGTAAAAGTAAGAGGATGAAGACAAAACTATTGAGCATCAACTGAGAAAAAGAAGGCAGAAGTTGCAATCATGATATCTGAAAAAGCCAAAGTAAAAATAGATCTAGTCAAAAGAGATAGGGAAGGTAATTACATCCTGATAAAAGGCTATATAGAAATGAGGAAATATCAGTACTCAACATGCATGCACCAAATGGCATAGCATCCAAATTTCTAAAAGAGAAACTAGTGGAGCTCAAGGATGAAATAGAGAAACTATACTAGTGGGAGACCTGAACCTTCCTCTATCAGAATGAGATAAATCAAATCAAGAAATAAATAAGAAAGAGATAAGTGAATGAAATTTTAGAAAAATTACAGTTAGTAGATATGTGGAGAAAAATAAATAGGGACAAAAAGGAATACACCTTCTTTTCAGCAGCACATGGTACATTCACAAAGATTGACCATGCACAAGGGCATAAAAACATTGGAAACAAGTGAAAAAGAGCATAAATAATAAATGCAACTTTCTCAGACCACAATTCAATGAAAATAATAATTAGTAAGGGAACATGGAGAGGCAAATAAAAAATTAATTGGAAATTAAAAAATACAATTCTCAATTGTTAAATCAGTTAAAGAATAAATCATTGAAACATTTAATAATTTCATTGAAGAAAATGAAAATAATGAGACATACTTTGAAAATCTATGGGATGCAGCCAAAGCAGTACTCAGGGGGAAATTTATATCTTTGAGTTCATATATTAAAAAATTAGGGAGGGCAGAAGTCAATGAATTGGGCATGCAAATTAAAATACTAGAAAGTGAACAAATTAAAAATCCTCAGATGAAAACTAAATTAGAGATCCTAAAAATCAAAGAAGAAATTAATAAAACTGAAAGTCAAAGAACTATTGAGTTAATAAATAAGACTATTAGCTGGTACTTTGAAAAAATAAAATAGACAAAGTACTGGTCAATCTAATTTTAAAAAGGAAAGAAGAAAATCAAATTAACAGTATGCAAGATGAAAAGGGAGATCTCACCTCTAATGAAGAGGAAATTAAAGCAATAATTAAAAACCATTATGCCCAACTATATGGCAATAAATATGTCAAACTAGGTAATATGGATGAATATTTACAAAAATATAAATTGCCTAGACTAACAGAAGAAGAAATAGAATTCTTTAATAATGCCAAATCAGAAAAAGAAATCCAACAGGCCGTCAAATAACTCCCTAAGAAAAAATCCCCAAGGCCTGATGGATTCACAAGTGAATTCTATCAAACTTTCACAGAACAGCTAATCCCAATACTATACAAACTATTTGACATAATAATCAAAGAGGGAGTTCTACCAGATTCCTTTTATGACACAAACATGGTACTGATTCCAAAGCCAGGCAGGTAAAAAATAGAGAAAGAAAATAATAGACCAATCTCCTTAATGAATATACATGCAAAAATCTTAAATAGGATACTAGCAAAAAGACTCCAGCAAGTGATCAGGAGGATCATTCACTATAATCAAGAAGGATTTATGCCAGGAATGCAGGGCTGGTTCAATATTAGGAAAACCATCCACATAATTGACCATATCAACAAACAAACAGACAAAAATCACATGATTATCTCAATAGATGCAGAAAAAGCCTTTGATAAAATACAACACCTATTCCTATTAAAAACACTATAAAGCATAGGTATAGAAGGGTCGTTCCTAAAAATAATAAACAGTATATATCTAAAACCATCAACTAACATCATCTGCAATGGGGATAAACTAGAAACCTTCCCAATAAGATCAGGAGTGAAACAAGGATGCCCATTATCACCTCTATTATTTAACATTGTACTAAAAACACTAACAGTAGCAATTAGAGAAGAAAAAGAAATTGAAGGCGTCAAAATAGGCAAGGAAGAGACCAAGCTATCGCTCTTTGCAGATGATATGATGGTCTACTTAAGGAATCCTAGAGAATCAACCAAAAAGCTAGTAGAAATAATCAACAACTTTAGCAAAGTTGCAGGTTACAAAATAAACCCACATAAGTCACCAGCATTTCTATATATTTCCAACACAGCTCAGCAGCAAGAATTAGAAAGAGAAATCCCATTCAAAATCACCTTAGACAAAATAAAATACTTAGGAATCTATCTCCTGAGACAAGCACAGGAACTATATGAACACAACTACAAAACACTCTCCACACAAATAAAACTAGACTTGAGCAATTGGAAAAATATTAATTGTTCATGGGTAGGACGAACCAATATAATAAAAATGACCATCCTCCCAAGCTTATTTATCTATTTAGTGCTATACCCATTGAACTTCCAAAAAAAATTTTTACTGACTTAGAAAAAAACTATAACAAAGTTCATTTGGAAGAACAAAGGGTAAAGGATATCCAGGGAAATAATGGGGAAAAAAATACAAAGGAAGGTGGCCTTGCAGTCCCAGATCTCAAACTGTATTATAAAGCAGTGGTCATCAAAACAATTTGGTACTGGCTAAGAGACAGAAAGGAGGATCAGTGGAATAGACTTGGGGTAAGTGACCCCAGTAAGACCGTATATGACAAACCCAAAGAGCCCAGCTTCTGGGACAAAAACCCACTATTTGACAAAAACTGCTGGGAAAATTGGAAGACAGTGTGGGAAAGATTAGGTTTGGATCAACACCTCACACCCTACACCAAGATAAACTCAGAATGGGTGAATGACTTGAACATAAAGAAGGAAACTATAAGTAAATTAGGTGATCACAGAATAATATACATGTCAGACCTGTGGGAAGGGAAAGGCTTTAAAACCAAGCAAGACATAGAAAGGGTCACACAATGTAAAATAAACAATTTTGATTACATCAAATTAAAAAGGTTTTGTACAAACAAAACCAATGCAACCAAATTGAGAAGGGAAGCAACAAATTGGGAAACAATTTTCATAACAAAATCCTCTGACAAAGGTCTAATTACTCAAATTTATAAAGTGCTAAATCAATTGTACAAAAAATCAAGCCATTCTCCAATTGATAAATGGGCAAGGGACATGAACTGGCAGTTTTCAACCAAAGAAATCAATACTATTAAGAAGCACATGAAAAAGTGCTCTAAATCTCTTATAATCAGAGAGATACAAATCAAAACAACTCTGAGGTATCACCTCACACCTAGCAGGTTGGCTAATATGACAGCAAAGGAAAGTAATGAATGCTGGAGGGGATGTGGCAAAGTCGGGCCATTAATTCATTGCTAGTGGAGTTGTGAATTGATCCAACTGTTCTGGAGGGCAGTTTGGAACTATGCCCAAAGGGTGATAAAAGAATGTCTGCCCTATGATCCAGCGAAAACACTGCTGGGCTTGTACCCCAAAGAGATAATAAGGAAAAAGACTTGTACAAGAATATTCATAGCTGCACTCTTTGTGGTGGCCAAAAATTGGAAAATGAGGGGATGCCCTTCAATTGGGGAATGGCTGAACAAATTGTGGCATATTTTGGTGATGGAATACTATTGTGCTAAAAGGAACAATAAAGTGGAGGAATTCCATGGCAACTGGAACAACCTCCAGGAAGTGATACAGAGCAAGAGGAGCAGAACCAGGAAAAAACATTGTACACAGAGACTGACACACTGTGGTACAAGAGAACATAATGGACTTTTCCATTAGTGTCAATACAACGTCCCTGAACATTCTGCAGGGATCCAGGAGAAAAAAACACTATCCACAAGCAAAGGACAAACAGTGGGAGTAAAAATACCAAAGATAAGCAACTGCTTGACTACAGGGGTGGAAGGGACAGGAATGAGGAAAGACTCTAAATGAACACCCTAATACAAATACCAACAACATGGAAATGGGTTTGAAGCAAGGACACATGTAATACCCAGTGGAATCCTGTGTTGGCTAGGGGAGGGGCGGTGGGGGGGGGGGGAGGATAAGAAAAGGATCTTTGTTTCCAAGGAATATTGTTTGAAAATAACCAAATAATATAATGTTTAAATTGAAAAAAAAATGCCCAGGACTAGATGGATTCACAAATGAATTCAATCAAGTATTCAAAGAATAACTAATTTATATTATACAAACTATTTGACAGCATAAGCAAAGAAGGAGTTCTACCAAACTCCTTTTACGACACAAACATGGTACTGATTCCAAAACCAGGCAGGGCAAAAACAGAGAAAGAAAACCTCAGACCAATCTCCTTAATGAACAGATGCAAAAATCTTAAATAGAATACTAGCAAAAAGACTCCAGCAAGTGATCACAAGGGTTATTCATTATGACCAGGTGGGATTTATACCAGGAATTCAAGGATGGTTCAATATTAGGAAAACCATCCACATAATTGATCATATCAACAAGCAAACTGACGAAAATCACATGATTATCTTAATAGATGCAGAAAAAGCCTTTGACAAAATACAACACTCATTCCTATTGAAAACACTAGAAAGTATAGGGATAGAAGGGCCTTTTCTAAATATAATAAACAGTATATATCTAAAACCATCAGCAAACATTATCTGCAATGGGGATAAACTAGAAACCTTCCCAATAAGATCAGGAGTGAAACAAGGATGCCCATTATCACCCCTATTATTTAACATTATACTAGAAACACTCGCAGAAGCAATTAGAGAAGGAAAAGAAATTGAAAGGATTAAAATAGGCAATAAGGAGACCAAGCCATCACTCTTTGCAGATGATATGATGTTCTACTTAAAGAGTCCTAGAGAATAAACCAAAAAGCTAGTAGAAATAATCAACAACTTTAGCAAAGTTGCAGGATACAAAATAAACCCACATAAATCATCAGCATTTCTATATATCTCCAACACATCTTAGCAGCAAGAATTAGAAAGAGAAATTCCATTTAAAATCACCCTAGACAATATAAAATACTTAGGAATCTATCTGCCAAGACAAACACAAGAACTATGTGAACACAACTACAAAACACTCTCAACACAATTAAAACTAGATCTAAACAATTGGGAAAACATTGATTGTTCATGGGTGGGACAAGCTAACATAATAAAAATGCCAATCCTACCCAAATTAATTTACTTATTTAGTGCTATACCCATTGAACTTCCAAAAAACTTTTTTTCATGCTTTAAAAAAAAAAACAGAACAAAGTTTATTTGGAAGAACAAATAATGGGGAAAAGAATGCAAAGGAAGATGGCCTTGTAGTCCCAGATCTCAAACTATACTATAAAGCAGTGGTCATCAAAACAATATGGTCCTGGCTAAGAGACAGAAAGGAGGATCAGTGGTTCAAATCTGGCTTCAGACACTTCCCAGCTGTGTGACCTTCGGCAAGTCACTTAACCCCCATTGCCTAGCCCTTACCACTCTTCTGCCTTGAAATCAATATGGAAGGTAAGGGTTTAAAAAAAAAACTCTCAGTTTCTACCTCCAATTCATCAGATTGGCAAAAATGGTAAACAAAGATAATTTAAAGTGGTGAAAAAGCTATGAGTTGTTTGCCAAGAAGCTGGTGGAGGTGTGAATAGGTATAACAATTCTGGGAAGTAATTTGTACTTTGCCCAAAAAGGCACTAAATTGTGCATCCCAAGAAGTGCCAGACTAGACATTTATGCCCAGAGATAAAAGATAGAACAAAAAGACCAGTATGTACAAAAAATATTTATAGGTGCCTTTTCATTGAACTGGAAACAAAAAGGGTTCCCTTTAATTACATGGAGAATGACTGAACAAATTATGGTATGTGAATATGATAGATCATCATTATAAGAAAAGAAATGCCTAAATAAACAGTAAAACTTTGAAGGACTTTTATGAACTGATGCAGAATGAAGGAAACAGAAGTAGAAAGACAGCCTATATAGTGACTACAACATTGATAAAAATCTCTGACTTTAGAATTCTATTTAATGCATTAATGAACCACAGTTATATAGGACCAAAGATGAATCTTATTTCTCACCTCCTCACAGAGAGGTGATGAACTAAATGCAACTGAGATATACATTTCTGAGCAATGTCAATGTATAGATTTTTTTTTACTTGACTATTTTTTTAATTACAAGAGATGGGTTTTTTTATTGTTAGTTTACATAATGATAGTGAAATAGAAAAACTTATAAATATACCAGTTTAGTATATTAAAAGTTCACAGAGCAATCCAGATGGAAATTAAAGGAGAAGCAAATAAGTGGAATATCTTTGTAACTAATGTATTTAATGTATTTCTTTTTTAAAAACAAGCCATATGTAATAGAGTCTTAACTCAAAATTTAAGAGGAAAAATTTGTTTAAAATGAATTTTTAAAAAAATTTTAAGTAAAAATGCTACCCATATCCAAAGGGAGAACTGATGAACTCTGAAAGCATATTGAAGTCTACTTTTCTTACTATCTTTACTTTTATTGTTTTATTTTGTTTGTGTTTTCTTTCTCAACATTCGTAGGTAATATAGAAATGTGTCTTATGTGACATCACATGTATAATCAATATTAGATTGCTTGCCTTCTCAAGGTGTGGGGAGGAGTAGAAGGGAAGAAAAATTTGGACCTCAAAAAATTATTGTTAAAAAGTTTTTTAGGAAAGAGCTAACAAAATAAATAAAAATAATTTAAATAAAATAATCTATATTCATGTGCATATGTATATGTGTGTATATATATTCTATATTTAGATAGAGATAAAGATATATCCATTAACAAGATTGAATTTATCACAGAAATTCATGCTTGATTCAATATTAGGAAAACTATAATGGTCCATATAAATAATAAAAGCTATATGATTCATATAATTATATCAATAAATGTAGAAACACTTTTGACAAAATCGTACTTATTTCTACTCAAAACAATAAAATGCATAGAAATTATGGGCCTTTAGTTGGGAATTAATTTCTATCTAAAACAAAAAGCTAGCATCATCTATAATGGAAAAATGATAAAAGTCACTGTTTCCATTGCAATTTGATTCAACCATCATTTATTCATTGTTTATTATGTTCTATTCCTTTGGTCAGTGCTTTGGATACAAAGGAAACAAGGAAAGAGTCCCTGAATGAGGAGCTTACATTAATTCAATTATGTATACATTATCTTATTGAATCCTTACCACAGCCCCGTTAGGAAGATGGAACAGATCATTGTACCTCTTTTGTGCCCATTTTTGAGGCAAGGAAATTAAGTGGCAGTGAGAATTGTCAAATTGTCATTAATCATATACTTAAGATAGTATGCAAACTGAGATTCAGCCTTCAAAGCAAGTGTTTGGGAATTTCATTACCATTACCTGTCTGGGGCACTAAGGTATGCCATACCAAGTGCTCATTTGGATGATCGTGCCTTCTTTCATGTAAAAAAAAATGAAGAAGTAACATGGGTCATATAATGAGGACTAGAGTTAGCAGGTGAAGTAGGAATTGAATGGGATGCTAATTTTAATATTCACTAAAATCAGATAGAATGACAACAGATCCAGAAATTCATGCTGTAATGGAGAGCAGGCCAATTACCAGGATTTGAATGCTCACACCATTATTTATACATCATGGACATACAAAAAAATCAGTAAAATACTCAAATAGCAAGTGTCAAGGTATTGTATATCCACCAAGTTGGTAAAATAAGTCAGTTAATTTGGCAGGTAAGTATTAAGTAATCATGCTGTCAGAATAGGGTGAGTATCTAAGGGAGAAAGACAAAGAGTGAACAAAGGAGGTAAAAAAAATAGAAAGAGAAAAGAAATAAGAAAGGAGCCAAAAATAGGCATAAGGAGAAAATAAATAAGGAACAGCAGGATCAACAGTGCAAATGATGACCCCATTCCTTCATAAAAAGCAATGAGATCAACACTAGAATGGGACAATCGCCTCTAGGTGACTGTGCCTGATAATTCAGCAGATTCCTGTGAGACCATTTGGATTTTTTTTTCACCTTTTAGTACCCAAACTTTAAAATCGTGTACATTTATACTGCTATACCTTTCATCTTCTAACTTAATCCTGATGAATGACTACAATATATTTAAGGCCAAGTGCCCAAGAGACCCATAAGGGTCTCCTGAAGAGAGTTGTGAACTGAAAGTCAGATCTGTCCTAGACAAACCATTTATTAACTGTGGGACTTTGGGCAAATCATTCATTTCTTTCAGACTTAATTTCTAAACTTATGAAATTGGGATAATGCTATCTGCATTGCTTACCTCCCAGGATTGCTATAAAGCTTAAAGGAAATATGAGGAAATGGAGAAGTGTTTCTGCAGCCAAAGCAAGGGGCCATTGCTGACAAATGTGAGTAATGGGTGGAGGGAAATGGCTTTGCCTCTTTAGATTGCCTTCTTGTTGTTGAGTCATCTGTGATCTCATCAAGTCTGATGGATTCATTATTTCTATGCAGATTATCCTCAGATCTATATATCCAGTCCTAACCTCTCTCCTTAGCTCCAGTACCCCATCCCCAAATGCCTTTGTGACATCTCTAATTGGTTGTCCCTTAGACAGCACAAATCCACTAAGTTAAAAAACAGAAGTCATTATCTTTCCCCCAAACCTCT